>NC_092050.1:52874085-53174085 GCF_003086295.3 Arachis hypogaea
ACCAAATTTTCACCAAGAATCAATCATATATGCAACCAATTTTTAGCACAGACAATTTATACAACATTCACACAACTCAAACACAAATAATCAAGATTAACTTTGTGACACCCTACCTGGTTTTGCTGCTCCTAATTCGGTTAAACTTTCAGGTGGTCCTTAAGCACTTTTTCCTCCTAAATCACATCAAGAACAACTTTAAATCCAAAAACTCTCAACTGACCAAATCTCACTCAGTATGTTAGGAAGAGATATCTCATCTTAGACTTGCTGAAAATTCACGTTTCTTGGACCTCAAGTAAAGTTAAGCATGATTCCTAAGGAAGAAAATCAAGAAAACACATGTTTTGCATGGTTTTCCTTGAAAACCGAATTGAAGAGGGAGGGAGACAGTCATCTCACCTTATTTCCAGCCTTGATAAGTCACATGGTTATGTAGAGGAAGAAGAGAGGATCATTTTGGTGAAATTAGACTTTTGATTTGAGTTTTGGTTCATAAGAAATCAAGCTTTAAAGATTAAGTGTTCATGAAGTTTTTTCTCTTTTCTCTCCTTTCAATTTCGGCCAAAGGGAGTAAATGACCAGCCTTAGAGTGTCTTGGGGGTGTAAGGTGAGTTATGATTGGTTGGCTTGGAGGTGGGTTAAAATAATATTAAAATATCTCAGGTGTATAACTACTAAAACTAGGTGTATCGAAACACTCGTAAAAACATCTCTAAAAATTATTTTCTAAGCTACTAGCATAAATGACACTAGTAACATATTTATTATGAGAATAGAACATGTATTATGAGGTCTTAGCATTGCTAAATTCATTAGAGAGTGCTGGTGCTAAGCTGCACCAGTAAACCGTAAACCCGGTTAAACCGATTTTCTGTTTTTAACAAAAATAGACCAGGTAACCTTATAATATCATTCAAGCATGTTCTAATACTAATATAATGATAATATTATAATATTATATCTCTTCTCTCATGAATCGAGTCCGGTTCATCAAACAGAGACTATTTTCGAAAATCAGAATCAAAACTGCCAACCGATACGGTTCAAAAACTAGGTTCTTCCCGATTGCATTATCGAGCTTGCCTCAGAGGAGGTTCTAGCTTAAGGATGACATAATGATAATGAGGATTGAGATGCTTGATGATATAACAGAGGTGTTCCATTTACTGATCTTTCGGAGAAATCCGTGCCTTCAGAAAAGATCTCGCATACTCGAAAATTAGGGTTGTTACACTTCCCAAGTGACACAGAGAAAAATCCGAGAGGTGAAGCAAAGAAGGTCATATGGGAAAATTGCAAGATGGTTACTATAAGTGATAAGGAGACTGAGGAAGAGCCGAACAAACCATTAGAACAACCTCAAGATACATCAGCAGGAAGGCAGGAAGAGAATCATTAAGAAACCACAATCACACAGAAGGAGCTGTTGAGACTCTATGCACCCTTTCCCCAAATACTCAATGGTGGTGTAGAGAAGAGAATATACTCAAGGTTTCTTGACATGTTTGCATCTCTCCATGTAAACATACCATTCATCAAGGCCCTCCAACAAATGCCCTCATACATTAAGTATATGAAGGAGCTGCTAACCAGGAAAAGCTCACTCAAGTGAGGACAAACAATAGTGATGAATAAGGAGTGCAATGCTCTCATTCAAACAGAGTTGCCTACAAAAAGGAAGGACCCAGGGAGTTTTCACATCCCCTATGCCATATGAGAAATACTGATCGATAAGGGACTCTGTGACCTGGGAGCAAGCATCAACTTAATACCTCTATCTCTAATGAAGAAGCTGCAGATAAATGAGCTGATGCCCACAGACGTAGTCATCAGGCAGGCTAACAAAACTAAAAAACAAGCAGTGGGAGTGGTTGAAAATATGTTGGTAAAAGTGGGAAACTATTTCCTCCCCACAGATTTTGTCATATTGGAAATGGAAGAGAGTCTCATCCACCCAATCATATTGGGAAGACCATTTCTAGCTACAGCCAGAGCACTCATAGATGTGGAGCGAGGAGAGCTAATACTGAGGATACATGATGAACAACTCGCATTCAATGTCTTCAAACCTTCACAAGAAGCAGACCAAGAACAGGAGGAATCAAGGGAAAATCACAACAAAGCACTGGTGGAAGAAACAAGCATTGAAGCACAAAATGTACACTTGGGAATCCCCTTGGTTGATAAACAAAACAGCCAGAAGGTGTCACAGCTAAAGGAAGCTCAAGTAGAGCCAAAACCACCAGAATCATATGAGACCAGCAACAAAATATCCTTAGGAAAAGAGACCACAAAGAGCAGGATAACAACAAAAGAAACAAAGAAGAAGGCACCAAGGAGATGGAGGAACAAGAAGATCCCTACAGAAGGTTTCTCTCCAGGGGATAAAGTGATCTCAGCTTATTTCCCAGATATCCCACCTCATCTCCCCACCATCCCATCTCAGCTACCCAAGGTTTTTACCATCAACAAAGTTCTCTCCCTAGAACATGTAGAGATCCTTGATGAAGCCAATGGATATAGGTTTACTGCAAGCGGAGAAGATCTGAAGCACTACCAACCACCCTGACAAAAGGCAGAACGTCAAGCTAGTGACGCTAAAGAAGCGCTTCATGGGAGGCAACCCATGTTTTACACGCTTTTAAAATAGTTAATAAAACAAGGTTCATGAAATTCAAATCAACTTTAACATATCCTTGAATGCAACATATAGTGAAGAACAAGTTTGGTGTTCAAGGCACACTAAGAGAACATGAATGCAATTCATAGCATGTCACTCTTAGCACCTTGAACAAATCTTCTTACACCACAGTGCCACAAACTAAGTTTGGTGTCACCAATGTTGCATACATGGACATTTAGTTGGTTAGTTGATTTGCACTTATGAATCACAATTAGTAACTAGAAACAAAAAAAAATTTTAAAAAGTAGTTACTCTTTTTTTTTTTAATTTTGCCACCACTTTCCAAAATCTTATTAATCATATTTCTTTTATTTTGTAGGAGAATTGATGGGACAATTAAAGGAGGATTCGGCCACCACAAAAAGAGAGGACTATACACGTGTCTTCATGGGGATTGCATTGGGAATTGTTGCCATGCAACATGGGAAGAAGAACAAAGCTTGGAAACTGAACCAACCCCATCATAAAGTTGATCATCCTTGTGCTCATCCATTGCTAAACCCCATCCGTCCATCACACAACCACCCATCAATCCACACCTTTGCACTCATGAATCACAATTAGTAACTAGAAACAAAAAAAAAATTTTTAAAAGTAGTTACTCTTTTTTTTTAATTTTGCCACCACTTTCCAAAATCTTATTAATCATATTTCTTTTATTTTGTAGGAGAATTGATGGGACAATTAAAGGAGGATTCGGCCACCACAAAAAGAGAGGACTATACACGTGTCTTCATGGGGATTGCATTGGGAATTGTTGCCATGCAACATGGGAAGAAGAACAAAGCTTGGAAACTGAACCAACCCCATCATAAAGTTGATCATCCTTGTGCTCATCCATTGCTAAACCCCATCCGTCCATCACACAACCACCCCATCAATCCACACCTTTCATTCACCCATCACTTTCCTATATAAGTGATTCCTAGTCCGTACCCCCTTCACATTCCAATTCCCATTCTTTATACTTCACACCTTCGGAACCCAAGTCCTTTCATCTCACCCTATCCAAACCCAACTGAATTCCACCATTTGTCCATAAACCCTCAACACTCTCACACATCAACTCGTACTCATGGCATCATCAAGCTCTAAAATAAGAAAGGGGAAGGAGCCTATGGAGCAACGCCCTTTTGATGAAAAGAAGTTTAGAACCTTTCACCATGCATGCTGTTGCCTCTCCCTACCTCAACGAAGGATAAGAAAGAGAGTAGCCCATCAAGCTGTGGAAGGGCAGAACCCAGAGGAGCAAGCCACAGCCACCTTGAACATGCACCAATTACAAGAAGCCATTGATGGCTTATCTAGGCAGTATTGGGAGAATCAAGAGGCACAGAAGGAGCTCCAACTACAAATGATGAATCGCCAAGAAGAATCAATTTCTAGATGGGGGAATCAACAGGGAGAGTGGCAAAAGCAGATTATGGAGCAGCAACTGGAACAAGGGAAACAATGGGGTAAATCCTTCCACAGGTTGGATCAAATGCAGGATCAACAACAAGAGGCCATCCAAAAGCTAATCAACATCCAAGCACATCAAGGTGCACACATACATGAAATGCATCGAAAACAGCTAGAACAGGCAGAACTCTTTGACGAATACAGGGCGTTTTCAGAAGTAGTTTACATGAACCAGACTGGACATCATGTGAACACTCAGGCCAGACTCGGATACTTAGTCGGACAACTGCCTACACTGCATCCAGGAATCACAAGCTATGAAGAAGTGAAGGATGAATTAGCGCGAGAAGAAAGAGAGAGGGTAGAAAAGAGTCATGAATCAGTAAGGAAGGCACTTGAGGATTGGAAAAAAGCTAGACTGGCACGAATGCAAGGAAGCACAAGTAGACACAAAGGGGACAAACAAGAAGGAGAGCATGAGCAATCCCATGAATAAAAGGTGGTGGAGTTCCCTCATTGTACCATCTTTTTCAATTTTTAAATAAGGAAAATCATATATGAAATAGAACATGCTTCCATAGTAGCTTAGGAATTTTCAATTCTGTCTTTAAGTTTTCATTACCTTTTTCATATGTGTGCTGGTCTAAGTTACATGCTGCATTTTCACCTTGCTTACTTGTATGCTTGTCCTTTTTAAACTAAATAAAAAGAGATGTTATGAAAGACCAGAGTGGAGTTCAATTTGTGGAGTAAGTCCTTAAATTCGTGGGGTAGTAATCACTTAGCTAAGTTGGTTCACCAACAAGGTAGGAAGGCAACTATCTATCATGAATCATATACTTGAAACACACCCCATGAGACTAGCTAAATACTAAGATCCCAATAATAAAAAGGAAAAGAACACTAAGAATTGAAAAAGAAAGAAAGGTAATAAAGAATAAGGCTAGGCACCAAGGGCTTGAACCTTGAGGGATGTGTCTGTGGTGCTCTTGTACCAAGGATCTGCTTGGATGAATAAGTTCTTAGGAGTGCTTCATCACTTGGTAACTTAGGTTAACTAACCCAGGATTATCAACTGAAAATCCACTATCGAGAGCAACCTTGCTACAGAACATTTAGTAACCCAAAGAGGTGCTGGACACCAAGACCTCAAGGAAAGAAAATAACAAACCATGTGCCTGTGGTGTGCATGTATGAGGGAGAGAGACTTGACGGAGTAAGTCCTTAGGGGTGTTTCAACACCTAGCACCATGAACCAACTTGTTCGGGAGTGTTGGCTGAAAACTTATCTTAAAGAGTTGCCCACTCACAGAACACTTAGCCTAAGGATGTAATAAACCTTGGAAAGACAAAGGGATCAATAAATAACAGTCTCAAAGGGTGCCATCAAGTGAGTATTCAAAGGCATGATAAAGGTCTAAAAGCCAATAAAGGAATGAACCTAAGTTGCTATGCATGAAACCCCATAAAACTAAGGGCATGACCTCCACAAGAATGATTCACTCATCTTGTCATTCATCATTCTCTTGTTCCAGTACTTGCTTAAGGACAAGCAAGCTTTAAGTTTGGTGTTGTGATGCCAGGACATTTTGGCCAGTTTCACTGATCTTTTCTTTATGGTTTTAGGATAGTTTCATGCATTTTCTTAGGAAATAAGCAAGTTTTGGGTAAATAATCACTTACAACTTGATTCAAGCAAACATTGTGAATTTTACATGATTTCATGAGAATTATGCATGAATTAAATGACAAAATTGAATGATGCATGTCTCATAACTTGGATTAGAGATTTGATGCACTTTGTTGCTTGATTTCAGGACAAAGGAAGCAAGGAAGAACCACGTTAGTAGCCACGTTAATCTAGCTAACGTGACCACTAACGTGGAATGGAGGCTAACTTGCAACGTTAATGAGAAAAGTGATCGCCATTAAGGCTTTCGTGAGCCATCATAGCCCACGTTAGTTGCCACGTTAACTATGTTAACGTGGAAGCTAACGTGGAAGAGAAGTAGAACTCCAACGTTAGTGGTAAAAGTAAGTACCACTAACGCTCCAAAGTGGCAACTGTCCACGTTAAGAGTCACGTTAATTCAGTTAATGTGAACTCTAACGTGGAAGAAGCAGATGAAGCCAACGTTAGTGACACTCACCTTTGTCACTAACGTTGGACCAAGCTCATAAGGGCCACGTTAAGAGCCACGTTAACTCAGTTAACGTGGACTCTAACATGGGGAAGAAAGGAATGGCCAATGTTAGTGACACTCACCTTTGTCACTAACATTGGACTAAGCCACTTTGAGCCACTTTGAGCCACGTTAGTTGCCACGTTAACTCAGTTAACGTGGAAGCTAACGTGAAGGAGAGAATGATGAGCCAACGTTAGTGACACTCACCTTTGTCACTAACGTTGGCGATGGCTACCAATACCACGTTAGAGGCCACGTTAACACAATTAACGTGAACTCTAACATAGAAAAGGGGCGTTTTAGAGCGTTAGTGACAAAGGTAAGTGTCACTAACGCTCTCGAGGCTAAAGTGTGCTCACGTTAAGAGCCACGTTAGTTATACTAACGTGAACTCTAACGTGAGAAAGGGGGGCTCTCAACGTTATTGAAAAGGGTAAACCCCAATAACGTGTGCGAAGGACCAAGAGGTAACGTTAGTGGTCACGTTGGTGCCACTAACGTTGAAGTTAACGTGGACCATTCTTGGGTTAGGAATGTTAATGAAAAAGGTGATTGTCACTAACGTTCTCGAACCCACACTTTCACTTAACGTTAACGCCACTAACGTCCTAAGCTAAAGTCCATGCCTACTTCACACTCTCTCTCTGCAAGTAAAGCTAAGCCCACTGAAGATGATAACTGCTTCAACTCAAGATCCAAAGGCCCATATCCAAGACTTGAAGAAGCAACTAGAAGATCAGAAGAATAGTATAAATAGGGAGAACTTTGAACTAGAAAAGAGCTTTTTAGCACTATTAGAATTACTCTCTGTATTTTTACTTTCTCTGTAACTTCTAGTTTAACATTTTCAGAATGCATTCCCCATCTTTATTTTCCATTTCTAAAGCTATGAACAACTAAACCCCTTTCATTGGGTTAGGGAGCTCTGTTGTAATTTGATGGATCAATAATAGTTTTCATTATTCGTCTTCTTTCTTTTCTCTTGATTTTACTAGAAAGCTTTCAATCTTCATCCAATTGAGTAGTTATCTTGGAAAAGAAGCTATTCATACTTGGATCTCTTCGGAACCTTGGAAGAGGAATGAAGAGATCATGCTAGAAATGCTTTTTCATGTTGGACCAAATTGGGGTTTGGATGGATATAGTGACATATAATCCTACCACACTTTGATTTGAAAATACATGTGGTATAATCAGTGACCATACCTCATCTCTTCTCATGAGCAATTGGACCAAGGAATTGGCTATTGATCAAAATTTGAGAGATTGAATTTACCAAGGAATTGGAATTCAATCACTTAAGATTGCCAAGGAGATCAATGAATGCATTGATTGAGGAAGAGATGAAAATGAACTTGATCCGAAGGATGCAACATCTCCTAAGCCCAATTTCTGATCTTACCCATTCTCTTTAATTTCTGACAATTACTTCTATGATCATCTTCCCTATTCCCATTTAAGATTCTACAATTTACTTTCCGTCATTTATTTTCAGCTCTTTATTTCCAACATTTACATTTTCTGCTATTTACTTTCCCGCCATTTAATTTCCTGCAACTCTCAAACCAAATTTTGCTTAGCTCAACTAGAACATTCCTCCAATTAAAGTTGCTTGACCAATCAATCCCTGTGGGATTCGACCTCACTCTTTTGTGAGTTATTACTTGACGACAATTCGGTATACTTGCCGAGGGAGATTTGTTAAGAGACAAGTTTCCGTGCATCAAAAATACTTTGTCAATTTTGGTTTCTCCTATGGCACAGGGAATATGAAAGCTCCCTGGATCTTTTTTCTTCAGGAGTACATCCTTCTTGATGAGGGCACTATATTCCTTGTTCATTGTCACTGTTTGTCCCCCTTTTAAGGTTCCTTTCTTGTTCAGCAGCTCTTTCATGCATTTGATGTAGGTTGGCATTTGTTGGAGAGTTTTGATAAAGGGAATATTGACACTGAGAGATGCAAACAGATCTAGGAATCTTGAATATGACCTTTCTTTCTCACCTCCGCTGAGTCTCTGAGGAAATGGTGCTTGTGGCACATGTGGTTGCAGGATTTTTTTCTCTTTTGATTCTCTCTCTTGGGCAGCATCAGTCTTTTACTCAATCTCTTCTTTCCTTTCTTCTGAAACTCTTCGATTATGTACTGTAGGATTGCTAACTTCCTCTTTCCAAACCTCCTCACTTGCTAGTCTTACTGCTTTACATTCATCCCATTTCACCTTTTGTGTTGCTCCTCTTGGATTCTTCTCAGTGTCACTTGGGAAGTTATCGGTGGATTTGGGGATTTTTTGAGATAGGTATCTGATGAGCGGATAATTTATACGCTTTTTGGCATTGTTTTTAGTATGTTTTTAGTAGGATCTAGTTATTTTTAGGGATGTTTTCATTAGTTTTTATGTTAAATTCACATTTCTGGACTTTTACTATGAGTTTGTGTGTTTTTTCCTGTGATTTCAGGTATTTTCTGGCTGAAATTGAGGGACTTGAGCAAAAATCAGATTCAGAGGTTGAAGAAGGACTGCTCATGCTGTTGGATTCTGACCTCCCTGCACTCAAAATGGATTTTTTGGAGCTACAGAACTCGAAATGGCGCGCTTCCAATTGCGTTGGAAAGTAGACATCCAGGGCTTTCCAGAAATATATAATAGTCCATACTTTGGCCAAGAATAGACGACGTAAACTGGCGTTCAACGCCAGCTCTCTGCCCAATTCTGGCATCCAGCGCCAGAAAAGGATCCAAAACCAGAGTTGAACGCCCAAACTGGCACAAAAGCTGGCGTTCAACTCCAAGAAGGACCTCTACACGTGCAACACTCAAAGCTCAGCCCAAGCACACACCAAGTGAGCCCCGGAAGTGGATTTATGCATCACTTACTTACTCTTGTAAGCCCTAGTAGCTAGTTTATTATAAATAGGACATTTCACTAGTCTTTTTGACCATCTTTGGATTATCTTTTGATCTATTGATCACGTTTTGGGGGCTGGCCATCTCGGCCATGCCTGGACCGTCACTTATGTATTTTCAACGGTAGAGTTTCTACACTCCATAGATTAAGGTGTGGAGCTCTGCTGTTCCTCAAAGATTAATGCAAAGTACTACTGTTTTCTATTCAATTCATCTTATTTCGCTTCTAAGATATTCATTTGCTCTTCAACCTGAATGTGATGAACGTGACAATCATCATCATTCCCTATGAACGCATGCCTGACAACCACTTCCGTTCTACATTAGATTAAATGAGTATCTCTTAGATCTCCTAACCAGAATCTTCGTGGCGTAAGCTAGAATGATGGCGGCATTCAAGAGAATCCGGAAAGTCTAAACCTTGTCTGTGGTATTCCGAGTAGGATTCAATGAATGAATGACTGTGACGAGCTCCAAACTCGCGATTGTGGGGCGTTAGTGACAGACGCAAAAGGATAGTAAATCCTATTCCAGCATGATCGAGAACCGACAGATGAATAGCCGTGCCGTGACAGGGTGCGTTGATCATTTTCACTGAGAGGATAAGATGAAGCCATTGACAAGGGTGATGCCTCCAGACGATTAGCCGTGCCGTGACAGGGCATTGGATCATTTTCCCGAGAGATGACCGAAAGTAGCCTTTGACAATGGTGATGTATCACATAAAGCCAGCCATGGAAAGGAGTAAGACTGATTGGATGAAGATGGCAGGTGATGACAAGTCATCTTAGCCTAGTTTCACTAGCCTTTTTCTTTTGTTTTCAATTGAATTATGCACTTTCTTGAGCCACAAGCAAACTAATTGGGTAGATTTTCATGTTTCCTTTGATTTAATCAACCATAGATAAATTAATGCAATTTCATAAAGATTTATGCTATAATTGCCACATATTATGAAAGAATGACAATCTCATGATTTTGAGCATAGCTTTGATGTGTTTGGTTGATTAATGATAGGTGAAGAAAGCTTAGAGAAAGGTTCGAAGCAAGAAGGAATGGCTAGGAGCAAGAGAGAACAAAAAGTTTGAGCAAAAGTTTGCCTCAAACTTTACCTCAAACTTTCGGAATAAGTGAAAACACCCCAGGGAACAAAAAGCTTGAGCAAAAGTTTGCCTCAAACTTTAGCTCAAACTTTTGGGAAAAAAGCTTGCGCCAACGTTTGCCTCAAACTTTTTGGCAAACGTTGGCGCCATGAGTGTGCATAAGGGGGCCAACGTTTGAGCAAAAGTTTGACCCCAAACTTTAGCTCAAACGTTGGTAGCAGCAAGAATGGGGCAGCTGGTGTAAAAAGTTTGAGTAAAAGTTTGCCTCAAACTTTTACTCAAACTTTTACTCAAGCTTTTATAATTTCCAACCCGGTTCACTTCGGTTCTCTCTCCAACTCCAAGAGCATTCAACCAAGGCCTTTATCAACCCAATTCCATCAAGAACAAAGGCCCAATTCAAGGCTTGAAGACCATTTGAAGAAAGTGTATAAATAGCTTAGGATTTAAGTTTTCGGGGAGTTTTTCCTTTTAGAGCTTTTCCTTCCTAGTTTTGCTGGGTAGTTTTTTGGAGAGCTTTTGGATTTTGAATTGTTCTGAGTTTCTAAGTTTGGGGAAGGAGAATTGAATTCTCTTCCTCTTAGTTTTCTTGTTTTCAATTTCAATTATACTTGTCTTGAGTCTTGGGTGTTGAGAATTGGGGAAATTCTGTCTCAATCTCACCTTGAGATCTCTTTCTGTTTCTTTTATTGCACCATTGGAGAATTGAGATTTACATTCAAGCTTTCTTCTGTTTTTATCTTTAATTTCTTGCAATTGAATTCCACATTTGGATCTAGGAAGGCATTGATATCTAGACTCGGTTATCTAGTCTCTTGGGTCCTGAGATCTGGAGTTTGCATTTTACATTCTCTGTTTAAAGCTTTTCAAGTTCATTTACATTTCCGTTTGAGATCCGGTTCAATTCAAGTCATTTTCTACTTGTCTGATTAATGCAATTTACTTTTCCTTGTTTAATTTCTGCAAATCCACTTCCCAATTCCCTTTACCATTCAAGCCATTTACATTTCTTGCACTTTAAGATTCTGCAATTAACATTTCTTGCAATCTAAGTTTCTGCAATTTACATTACTTGTTCTTTAAGATTCAGCACTTTATTTTCTGTTCTCTTTTATTTCATGCAATTTACCCATTCCCTTTACTTTCCATGCAATTTAAATTCTGTTAATCACAAATCACTCAACCAAATCTTGATTCGCTTGACTAAATCCACCACTAAACTAAAATTGCTCAATCCTTCAATCCCTGTGTGATCAACCTCACTCCCGTGAGTTTTATTACTTGATGCGACCCGGTGCACTTGCCGGTGAGTTTTGTGTGTTTGGAATTCGTTTTTTGTTTTTCCGAAAATACACATCAAGTTTTTGGCGCCGTTGCTGGGGATTGATTAGATTGACAATGATTAAGTGAAGTAGAGATCTAGATCAAGCACTTTTTCTTTTCTGTTTCTTTAACTTTTGACTAACACGCTAACTGTTTGAATTTTTGCCTAAGCTAACTAATATTTCACTTCAGCCATGGATTGAAGTGTTATTGCTTTTCTCGTCTTGTGTGATTCTTGTGTTTTGCTTGTATGTCAGATATAAGAAGAGAGATCCCTACCTTTCATGAAACTGACGAAAGAATCCTCCGAAGGCTAAGAAGAGAAGCAAGAGAAAAAAATGTTGCTGGAGAGGAAGAATCAGATGAAGAATATCATGAATTGGAGGAACACTCAACAAATCCAACAAATCCACCAGTGAGAATGGCCAACAACAATGGTCAACCCCAGAGGAGAGTCTTGGCTTCATATACATTTGCTAATCCAAGGCATTGTGGGAGTAGCATCCTTACCCCAAATGTCGATGCAAATAACTTTGAATTGAAGCCCCAACTCATCACCTTGGTGCAGAACAACTGTTTTTATGGAGGAGGCCCCTTGGAAGATCCAAACCAGCACCTATCCACCTTCCTGAGGATATGTAACACAGTGAAGACCAATGGTGTACATCCTGACAGTTACAAATTGTTGTTGTTTCCATTTTCCCTGAGGGACAAAGCTACTCAATGGTTGGAGTCATTTCCAAGAGAAAGCATCAACAATTGGGAGGATCTAGTGAGCAAGTTCTTAGCAAAGTTTTATCCTCCTCAAAGGATCATCAGGCTCAAAACAGAGGTTCAAACATTTACTCAGATGGATGGAGAGTCATTGTATGAAGCATGGGAGAGATACAAAGCTTTACTCAGGAAGTGTCCACCAGAGATGTTTAATGAATGGGATAAACTCCAAAATTTCTATGAAGGACTGACAATGAAAGCTCAAGAGGCACTTGACTATTCAGCAGGAGGCTCAATGCAACTCATGAAGACAGCTGAAGAAGCTCAGAACCTCATTGACATGGTGGCAAACAACCAATATTTCTTTGGCCATCAGAGACAACGCCAACCATCACTAAGGAAAGGAGTGTTAGAAATAGAAGGGGTTGACACCCTCCTAGCTCAAAACAAGATAATGTTGGAGCAGATTCAACAACAATTTGAGCAGATGGCTAAAAAGATTGATAGCTTGCAAGTTGCAGCAGTGAATACAAGCCAACCATCAACCACGTGGGGGCAAAATAAAGAAAACCAAGAAGATCAGCAGCAGGAACAACTTCAATATGTGCACAACCAAGGTTCAGGGCAAAATGAGGTTTATGGTGACACCTACAATCCATCCTGGAAGAACCAACCAAATCTCAGATGGGGAGATAACCACACTCAAAACCAATAACCCTGGCAAAGGAATTCAAACCAAAACAACTCAAGAAGAAACCAGAACAACAACCAGCAAAACATAACCCACAATCCATATAGAAAACCCCAAAATGACCACCCAAATTCCAGCTATTATCTACCCAATAATTCAGTCACTAACCAAAACAACCATCATCCACCTTCCACACCCACATTCCACCCACAAAACAACCCCACAAATGGTTCAAACAACTTCCAGCAACAACCATCTCACTTTACACAACCACAACTAAATCCAGACTCCCAAAGAATCTCTAATCTAGAGATAATGGTGGAGAAACTCAAAAAAAATCAAGAGATGGCAAGACAAGATCAGGAAGCAGCACGGAAGGATCAAGCCATAACAAGTAAAAATCTTGAGAGGCATATGGAACAAATGGCTAAACGAATTGCAGAGATGGATGAGAAGCAATCAAATGTATCCCCTAGTGCCACTCAAGACCACTCAAGGGACAAAGGAAAAGCTACAAAGTGGGAGGAATGCAAAGCAATTATAGTGGAAAGTGAGAAGAAAGCCATCAATCAGGAAGAACACAACAGAGAAGTTCCACAAGAAGAGACAGAAGAGAGAAGTGAAGAGGATCAAAAAATCAAGAATGCAAAAAGCTCAAAGAGAGATAAGGACATCCTTGAAACACAACTACAAGAGAAGAAGGAAGGGGTGAAGCCACATATCCCCAAACTTCCATACCCTCAGAGGTTCAAAAAAGAGAATGAGGATAAGCAATACTCAAAGTTCCTGGACATATTCAAGACCCTTAGCATCAATATTCCTTTCTTAGAAGCACTTGAACAGATGCCAGTGTATGCCAAATTTATGAAGGAAGTGCTGACAAAGAAAAAGTCCCTAAAAGAAGGACAAATTGTTGAGATGACAATGGAATGTAGTGCTATTCTCCAAAGAGAGTTACCAGAGAAGAAAGATGATCCTGGGAGTTTTTATATACCTTGCACCATAGGAGACATAACAATTGAAAAGTCATTCTGTGACCTTGGTGCAAGCATAAACTTGATGCCTTTGTCTCTAATGAGGAAACTTCGAATTTGTGAGCTGAAATCCACACGAATACTTCTTCAAAGGGCTGACAAATCCATCCAGCAAGCAGTTGGAGTTGTAGAGAATGTACTGGTAAAAGTGGGAAAATTCCTTCTCCCAGCTGATTTTGTCATTCTGGATATGGAGGAGGACCCTAACACCCCCATCATCCTAGGGAGGCCTTTTCTTGCTACGGGCAGAGCACTGATAGATGTTGAAAAAGGGGAATTGTTGCTGAGAGTGCATGATGAGCACCTAGCATTCCATGTTTTTAAAACCCCACATGAGCCCACTCAAGAAGAAGAGGGTACGGAGGATAAGGCCAGAGATCAAAGTTTGAAGGAGGTAGTCAATGAGTTAGCTCCAAGACTTCCAAATCCATGCTTGAAAGAAGTAGAGATGGTGCAACAGACCAAAGAAATCAAGGAGGAACTAGATCCAAAACCTCCAGATGAGAAATTCAACATCTCAGATAAGGAACCACCAAGGCAGGGAGTATCTTTTGAGAAAGAAAAGAAGAAGAGGCCAAGAGGGTGGAGAAACAAGAAGATCCCTACTGAAGGCTTTTCACCAGGGGATAAAGTAGTGTTAAACACCCAACAAATGAAGGTGTCCCCACAATCATCTGAATACTACACTGTGAACCGGGTCCTTTCACTTGAACACCTAGAGATCATAAAAAAGGATACTGGAAGGAAGTTCACAGTAAGAGGAGAAAAGCTGAGGCACTATGCTTTTCAGCCTCCATGATCAAAGAACGAGATGTCAAGCTAGTGACAATAAAGAAGCGCTTGTTGGGAGACAACCCAACCTGAGGTAGTTTTCTTTTCATAGCTGTTTCAATAAAAAGGTTGAGTAGTTTTGTCTGTATTGCAAGGATCTAAGTTTGGTGTTGCACACCAAAACAATTTAAGGGAGAATGAAGGATTCTAAGTTTGGTGTTCCACCAAAATCTCATTTAAAAGTATACTCTCACCTCTTGCATAATGATAGCTCCAAGCAATCAGACAAATTATTCAACCAGTTAATTGCTTCTTAGTTTGGTTCCATAACCTTTAGCAAGGCCAAAAGAATTTATAAATGTACAACCTGTTGCATTAGAGAGAGTGGCAAGGAATTAAGTTTGGTGTTCCCACACCAAATTGAATCCTAAAAGCCACACTCAATTCATGCATACTAACCAGTCACCTAAGGGCTTGAGAAGCAAGCAACTTTTGAGAATTATGCAGGGAACGAACCACCATTTGAAGACATTATGCATCATGACTCAAAAGGGGCACAACAGAAGGAAGAACAAAAGAACTGCAAACCAATAGGTTGTATTTATACTTAACTTCTGCTGTTGAGAAATACTTTGATTTATGTCTTGCTAAAGTGTTCATCTAGTTCAAGTAGATTCAATTTTCTTTTGCAATAAGTAAGCTAGTCCAAGTGTGTGCTTGTATGTTTACTTTCACTTAACTTACTGCATGCTTTGTCCCCTGCATCTTTAATTCAATAAAAAGAAATTTTTGAATGTGAAGTAAGATAGTTCTCTGTTAGATAGAAGTACAATAAAAGTAAGTGGTGGTATGTATGTGTGATTGTATGATAACTCACTTTTAGTGAATAAGAGAACTAGAATGTCTCCTTCTAAGTAGAAAGTGGCCTACTGTCTATGAATCTCAATCAAATAAAAATCCTTGGTTAAAAAGAAAATCAAAAAAAAGAGAGAAAAGAAAAAGCCAAAAATGGCAACAGAACAAAAGAAAAACAAAAAGAAACAAAGCTAGACACCAATAGCTTGAACCTTAGAATATATGCCTGTGATGTCTTTGTACTAGGATCTGCTTGGACTATTAAGCTCTTTGGAGTGCATCAACACTCGGTGACTTGGGTTAACTAACCTGGGATCATCAGCTGAAAGTCCACTACCAAGAGCAACCTAACTACAAGGCATTTAGTAGCCCAAAGAGGTGCTGGGCATCAATGTTTTAAGAAGGAATGTGAGCCAAGTGTCTATAGTGAATAATGTGTCAAGTATAAAGAAATCAATGAACTTGTTACACATGACACTCAAATAAAGCTTATGAAGAAAATAATAGCCAAGGATAAAGAAATAATGAGAGGTTATAGCAGTGTGTTGCTTGATGCTTGAAGAAGACTTTCTAAGCCTAAGAGTCAATAAGAAGTGAGTGTTTACATATCCACATAAAACCCCATGAACTGCCAATAATACTCTGCTAGCATGAACATCATCTTCCATTTCATTCTTTCTTCTCAATAATTCATTTCTTGCTTGGGGACAAGCAAGCTTTAAGTTTGGTGTTGTGATGACAAGTCATCTTAGCCTAGTTTCACTAGCCTTTTTCTTTTGTTTTCAATTGAATTATGTACTTTCTTGAGCCACAAGCAAGCCAATTTGGTTGATTTTCATGTTTCCTTTAATTTAATCAACCATAGATAAATTAATGCAATTTCATGAGGATTTATGCTATAATTGCCACATATTATGAAAGAATGACAATCTCATGATTTTGAGCATAGCTTTGATGTGTTTGGTTGATTAATGATAGGTGAAGAAAGCTTGGAGAAAGGTTGAAGCAAGAAGGAATGGCTAGGAGCAAGAGAGAACAAAAAGTTTGAGCAAAAGTTTGCCTCAAACTTTACCTCAAACTTTCGGAATAAGTGAAAACACCCCAGGGAACAAAAAGCTTGAGCAAAAGTTTGCCTCAAACTTTAGCTCAAACTTTTGGGGAAAAAGCTTGCGCCAACGTTTGCCTCAAACTTTTTGGCAAACGTTGGCATCACAAATCAATACCCTGGAGGACAAAAGCTTGCGCCAACGTTTGCCTCAAACTTTTTGGCAAACGTTGGCGCCATCAGCAACACACCCTGGAGACAAAAAGTTTGCGCCAACGTTTGCCTCAAACTTTTTGGCAAACGTTGGCGCCATGAGTGTGCATAAGGTGGCCAACGTTTGAGCAAAAGTTTGACCCCAAACTTTAGCTCAAACGTTGGTAGCAGCAAGAATGGGGCAGCTGGTGTAAAAAGTTTGAGTAAAAGTTTGCCTCAAACTTTTACTCAAACTTTTACTCAAGCTTTTATAATTCCCAACACGGTTCACTTCGGTTCTCTCTCCAACTCCAAGAGCAATCAACCAAGGCCTTTATCAACCCAATTCCATCAAGAAAAAAGGCCCAATTGAAGGCTTGAAGACCATTTGAAGAAAGTGTATAAATAGCTTAGGATTTAAGTTTTCGGGGAGTTTTTCCTTTTAGAGCTTTTCCTTCCTAGTTTTGCTGGGTAGTTTTTTGGAGAGCTTTTGGATTTTGAATTGTTCTGAGTTTCTGAGTTTGGGGAAGGAGAATTGAATTCTCTGCCTCTTAGTTTTCTTGTTTTCAATTTCAATTACACTTGTCTTGAGTCTTGGGTGTTGAGAATTGGGGAAATTCTGTCTCAATCTCACCTTGAGATCTCTTTCTGTTTCTTTTATTGCACCATTGGAGAATTGAGATTTACATTCAAGCTTTCTTCTGTTTTGATCTTTAGTTTCTTGCAATTGAATTCTACATTTGGATCTAGGAAGGCATTGAGATCTAGACTCGGTTATCTAGTCTCTTGGGTCCTGAAATCCGGAGTTTGCATTTTACATTCTCTGTTTAAAGCTTTTCAAGTTCATTTACATTTCCGTTTGAGATCCGGTTCAATTCAAGTCATTTTCTACTTGTCTGATTAATGTAATTTACTTTTTCTTGTTTAATTTCTGCAAATCCACTTCCCAATTCCCTTTACCATTCAAGCCATTTACATTTCTTGCACTTTAAGATTCTGCAATTTACATTTCTTGCAATCTAAGTTTCTGCAATTTACATTATTTGTTCTTTAAGATTCAGCACTTTATTTTCTGTTCTCTTTAATTTCATGCAATTTACCCATTCCCTTTACTTTCCATGCAATTTAAATTCTGTTAATCACAAATCACTCAACCAAATCTTGATTCGCTTGACTAAATCCACCACTAAACTAAAATTGTTCAATCCTTCAATCCCTGTGGGATCGACCTCACTCCCGTGAGTTTTATTACTTGATGCGACCCGGTGCACTTGCCGGTGAGTTTTGTGTGTTTGGAATTTGTTTTTCATTTTTCCGAAAATACATATCAAGTTTTTGGCGCCGTTGCCGGGGATTGATTAGATTGACAATGATTAAGTGAAGTGGAGATCTAGATCAAGCACTTTTTCTTTTCTGTTTCTTTAACTTTTGACTAACACGCTAACTGTTTGAATTTTTGCCTAAGCTAACTAATATTTCACTTCAGCCATGGATTGAAGTGTTATTGCTTTTCTCGTCTTGTGTGATTCTTGTGTTTTGCTTGTTTGTCAGATATAAGAAGAGAGATCCCTACCTTTCATGAAACTGACGAAAGAATCCTCCGAAGGCTAAGAAGAGAAGCAAGAGAAAAAAATGTTGTTGGAGAGGAAGAATCAGATGAAGAATATCATGAATTGGAGGAACACTCAACAAATCCAACAAATCCACCAGTGAGAATGGCCAACAACAATGGTCAACCCCAGAGCAGAGTCTTGGCTTCATATACATTTGCTAATCCAAGGCATTGTGGGAGTAGCATCCTTACCCCAATTGTCGATGCAAATAACTTTGAATTGAAGCCCCAACTCATCACCTTGGTGCAGAACAACTATTCCTATGGAGGAGGCCCCTTGGAAGATCCAAACCAACACCTATCCACCTTCCTGAGGATATGTAACACAGTGAAGACCAAGATACAAAGCTTTACTCAGGAAGTGTCCACCAGAGATGTTTAATGAATGGGATAAACTCCAAAATTTCTATGAAGGACTGACAATGAAAGCTCAAGAGGCACTTGACTATTCAGCAGGAGGCTCAATGCAACTCATGAAGACAGCTGAAGAAGCTTAGAACCTCATTGACATGGTGGCTAACAACCAATGTTTCTTTGGCCATCAGAGACAATGCCAACCATCACTAAGGAAAGGAGTGTTAGAAATAGAAGGGGTTGACACCCTCCTAGCTCAAAACAAGATAATGCAGGAGCAGATTCAACAATAATTTGAGCAGATGGCTAAAAAGTTTGACAGCTTGCAAGTTGCAGCAGTGAATACAAGCCAACCATCAACCATATGGGGGCAAAATAAAGAAAACCAAGAAGATCAGCAGCAGGAACAACTTCAATATGTGCACAACCAAGGTTCAGGCCAAAATGATGTTTATGGTGACACCTACAATCCATCCTGGAAGAACCATCCAAATCTTTGATGGGGAGATAACCACACTCAAAATCAACAACCATGGCAAAGGAATTCAAACCAAAACAACTCAAGAAGAAACCAGAACAACAACCAGCAAAACATAACCCACAATCCATATAGAAAACCCCAAAATGACCACCCAAATTCCAGCTATTATCTACCCAATAATTCAGTCACTAACCAAAACAACCATCATCCACCTTCCACACCCACATTCCACCCACAAAACAACCCCACAAATGGTTCAAACAACTTCCAGCAACAACCATCTCACTTTACACAACCACAACTAAATCCAGACTCCCAAAGAATCTCTAATCTAGAGATAATGGTGGAGAAACTCAAAAAAAATCAAGAGATGGCAAGACAAGATCAGGAAGCAGCACGGAAGGATCAAGCCATAACAAGTAAAAATCTTGAGAGGCATATGGAACAAATGGCTAAACGAATTGCAGAGATGGATGAGAAGCAATCAAATGTATCCCCTAGTGCCACTCAAGACCACTCAAGGGACAAAGGAAAAGCTACAAAGTGGGAGGAGTGCAAAGCAATTATAGTGGGAAGTGAGAAGAAAGCCATCAATCAGGAAGAACACAACAGAGAAGTTCCACAAGAAGAGACAGAAGAGAGAAGTGAAGAGGATCAAAAAATCAAGAATGCAAAAAGCTCAAAGAGAGATAAGGACATCCTTGAAACACAACTACAAGAGAAGAAGGAAGGGGTGAAGCCACATATCCCCAAACTTCCATACCCTCAGAGGTTCAAAAAAGAGAATGAGGATAAGCATACTCAAAGTTCCTGAACATATTCAAGACCCTCAGCATCAATATTCCTTTCTTAGAAGCACTTGAACAGATGCTAGTGTATGCCAAATTTATGAAGGAAGTGCTGACAAAGAAAAAGTCCCTAAAAGAAGGACAAATTGTTGAGATGACAATGGAATGTAGTGCTATTCTCCAAAGAGAGTTACCAGAGAAGAAAGATGATCCTGGGAGTTTTTATATACCTTGCACCATAGGAGACATAACAATTGAAAAGTCATTCTGTGACCTTAGTGCAAGCATAAACTTGATGCCTTTGTCTCTAATGAGGAAACTTCGAATTTGTGAGCTGAAATCCACACGAATACTTCTTCAAATGGCTGACAAATCCATCCAGCAAGCAGTTGGAGTTGTAGAGAATGTATTGGTAAAAGTGGGGAAATTCCTTCTCCCAGCTGATTTTGTCATTCTGGATATGGAGGAGGACCCTAACACCCCCATCATCTTAGGGAGGCCTTTTCTTGCTACGGGCAGAGCACTGATAGATGTTGAAAAAGGGGAATTGTTGCTGAGAGTGCATGATGAGCACCTAGCATTCCATGTTTTTAAAACCCCACATGAGCCCACTCAAGAAGAAGAGTGTACGGAGGATAAGGCCAGAGATCAAAGTTTGAAGGAGGTAGTCAATGAGTTAGCTCCAAGACTTCCAAATCCATGCTTGAAAGAAGTAGAGATGGTGCAACAGACCAAAGAAATCAAGGAGGAACTAGATCCAAAACCTCCAGATGAGAAATTCAACATCTCAGATAAGGAACCACCAAGGCAGGGAGTATCTTTTGAGAAAGAAAAGAAGAAGAGGCCAAGAGGGTGGAGAAACAAGAAGATCACTACTGAATGCTTTTCACCAGGGGATAAAGTAGTGTTAAACACCCAACAAATGAAGGTGTCCCCACAATCATCTGAATACTACACTGTGAACCGGGTCCTTTCACTTGAACACCTAGAGATCATAAAAAAGGAGACCGGAAGAAAGTTCACAGTAAGAGGAGAAAAGCTGAGGCACTATGCTTTTCACCCTCCATGATCAAAGAACGAGATGTCAAGCTAGTGACAATAAAGAAGCGCTTGTTGGGAGGCAACCCAACCTGAGGTAGTTTTCTTTTCATAGCTGTTTCAATAAAAAGGTTGAGTAGTTTTGTCTGTATTGCAAGGATCTAAGTTTGGTGTTGCACACCAAAACAATTTAAGGGAGAATGAAGGATTCTAAGTTTGGTGTTCCACCAAAATCTCATTTAAAAGCATACTCTTACCTCTTGCATAATGATAGCTCCAAGCAATCAGACAAATTATTCAACCAGTTAATTGCTTCTTAGTTTGGTTCCATAACCTTTAGCAAGGCAAAAGAATTTATAAATGTACAACCTGTTGCATTATAGAGGCAAGGAATTAAGTTTGGTGTTCCCACACCAAATTGAATCCAAAAAGCCACACTCAATTCATGCATACTAACCAGTCACCTAAGGGCTTGAGAAGCAAGCAACTTTTGAGAATTATGCAGGGAACGAACCACCATTTGAAGACATTATGCATCATGACTCAAAAGGGGCACAACAGAAGGAGGAACAAAAGAACTGCAAACCAATAGGTTGTATTTATACTTAACTTCTGCTGTTGAGAAATGCTTTGATTTATGTCTTGCTAAAGTGTTCATCAAGTTCAAGTAGATTCAATTTTCTTTTGCAATAAGTAAGCTAGTCCAAGTGTGTGCTTGTATGTTTACTTTCACTTAACTAACTGCATGCTTTGTCCCCTGCATCTTTAATTCAATAAAAAGAAATGTTTGAATGTGAAGTAAGATAGTTCTCTGTTAGATAGAAGTACAATAAAAGTAAGTGGTGGTATGTATGTGTGATTGTATGATAACTCACTTTTAGTGAATAAGAGAACTAGAATGTCTCCTTCTAAGTAGAAAGTGGCCTACTGTCTATGAATCTCAATCAAATAAAAATCCTTGGTTAAAAAGAAAATCAAAAAAAAAAGAGAGAAAAGAAAAAGCCAAAAATGGCAACAGAACAAAAGAAAAACAAAAAGAAACAAAGCTAGACACCAATAGCTTGAACCTTAGAATATATGCCTATGGTGTCTTTGTACTAGGATCTGCTTGAACTATTAAGCTCTTTGGAGTGCATCAACACTCGGTGACTTGGGTTAACTAACCTAGGATCATCAGCTGAAAGTCCACTATCAAGAGCAACCTAACTACAAGGCATTTAGTAGCCCAAAGAGGTGCTGGGCATCAATGTTTTAAGAAGGAATGTGAGCCAAGTGTCTATAGTGAATAATGTGTCAAGTATAAAGAAATCAATAAACTTGTTACACATGACACTCAAATAAAGCTTATGAACAAAATAATAGCCAAGGATAAAGAAATAATGAGAGGTTATAGCAGTGTGTTGCTTGATGCTTGAAGAAGACTTTCTAGGCCTAAGAGTCAATAAGAAGTGAGTGTTTACATATCCACATAAAACCCCATGAACTACCAATAATACTCAGCTAGCATGAACATCATCTTCCATTTCATTCTTTCTTCTCAATAATTCATTTCTTGCTTGGGGACAAGCAAGCTTTAAGTTTGGTGTTGTGATGACAAGTCATCTTAGCCTAGTTTCGCATGCCTTTTTCTTTTGTTTTCAATTGAATTATGCACTTTCTTGAGCCCCAAGCAAGCCAATTGGGTAGATTTTCATGTTTCCTTTGATTTAATCAACCATAGATAAATTAATGCAATTTCATGAGGATTTATTCTATAATTGCCACATATTATGAAAGAATGACAATCTCATGATTTTGAGCATAGCTTTGATGTGTTTGGTTGATTAATGATAGGTGAAGAAAGCTTGGAGAAAGGTTGAAGCAAGAAGGAATGGCTAGGAGCAAGAGAGAACAAAAAGTTTGAGCAAAAGTTTGCCTCAAACTTTAGCTCAAACTTTCGGAATAAGTGAAAACACCCCAGGGAACAAAAAGCTTGAGCAAAAGTTTGCCTCAAACTTTAGCTCAAACTTTTGGGAAAAAAGCTTGCGCCAACGTTTGCCTCAAACTTTTTGGCAAACGTTGGGATCACAAATCAATACCCTGGAGGACAAAAGCTTGCGCCAACGTTTGCCTCAAACTTTTTGGCAAACGTTGGCGCCATCAGCAACACACCCTGGAGACAAAAAGTTTGCGCCAACGTTTGCCTCAAACTTTTTGGCAAACGTTGGCGCCATGAGTGTGCATAAGGGGGCCAACGTTTGAGCAAAATTTTGACCCCAAACTTTAGCTCAAACGTTGGTAGCAGCAAGAATGGGGCAGCTGGTGTAAAAAGTTTGAGTAAAAGTTTGCCTCAAACTTTTACTCAAACTTTTACTCAAGCTTTTATAATTCCCAACCCGGTTCACTTCGGTTCTCTCTCCAACTCCAGTAGCAATCAACCAAGGCCTTTATCAACCCAATTCCATCAAGAACAAAGGCCCAATTGAAGGCTTGACGACCATTTGAAGAAAGTGTATAAATAGCTTAGGATTTAAGTTTTCGGGGAGTTTTTCCTTTTAGAGCTTTTCCTTCCTAGTTTTGCTGGGTAGTTTTTTGGAGAGCTTTTGGATTTTGAATTGTTCTGAGTTTCTGAGTTTGGGGAAGGAGAATTGAATTCTCTTCCTCTTAGTTTTCTTGTTTTCAATTTCAATTACACTTGTCTTGAGTCTTGGGTGTTGAGAATTGGGGAAATTCTGTCTCAATCTCACCTTGAGATCTCTTTCTGTTTCTTTTATTGCACCATTGGAGAATTGAGATTTACATTCAAGCTTTCTTCTGTTTTGATCTTTAATTTCTTGCAATTGAATTCTACATTTGGATCTAGGAAGGAATTGAGATCTAGACTCGGTTATCTAGTCTCTTGGGTCCTGAGATCTGGAGTTTGCATTTTACATTCTCTGTTTAAAGCTTTTCAAGTTCATTTACATTTCCGTTTGAGATCCGGTTCAATTCAAGTCATTTTCTACTTGTCTGATTAATGCAATTTACTTTTCCTTGTTTAACTTCTGCAAATCCACTTCCCAATTCCCTTTACCATTCAAGCCATTTACATTTCTTGCACTTTAAGATTCTGCAATTTACATTTCTTGCAATCTAAGTTTCTGCAATTTACATTACTTGTTCTTTAAGATTCAGCACTTTATTTTCTGTTCTCTTTAATTTCATGCAATTTACCCATTCCCTTTACTTTCCATGCAATTTAAATTCTGTTAATCACAAATCACTCAACCAAATCTTGATTTGCTTGACTAAATCCACCACTAAACTAAAATTGCTCAATCCTTCAATCCCTATGGGATCGACCTCACTCCCGTGAGTTTTATTACTTCATGCGACCCGGTGCACTTGCCGGTGAGTTTTGTGTGCTTGGAATTCGTTTTTCGTTTTTCCGAAAATACACATCAGCTGGAAAGCAGAGGTTCAGAGGAACGAAAAGCATCTCCATTCGCTTATCTGAAATTCCTACCAATGATTTACATAAGTACCTCTATCCCTATTCTATTATTTATTATTCAAAAACATCATTATCAATTTATATCTGCCTAACTGAGATTTGCAAGGTGACCATAGCTTGCTTCATACCAACAATCTCCGTGGGATTCGACCCTTACTCACGTAAGGTATTACTTGGACGACCCAGTGCACTTGCTGGTTAGTTACACGGAGTTGTGAACCATGGTCTTGGCATCATGTTTTTGGTGCCATTTCCAGGAAAAGAAAGAGCAATGAATTTTACATAATTAAAGTGTAATCACGATTCCGCGTACCAAGTTTTTGGCGCCGTTGCCGGGGATTGTTCGAGTTTTCGACAAGCTTTTGGTCCGGTAACATCAGTGCCAAGTTTGATCCGGCAACAACACCAAGTTTTTGGCGCCGTTGCTGGGGATTGTTCGAGATTGGACAACTGACGGTTCATCTTGTTGCTCAGATTAGGTAACTTTCTTTTTGTTTTCTTTTCAAAAAATTTTTCAAAAATATTTCAAAATTTTCTCCTTTGTTTTCGAAAAAAAATAATATAAAAATGTTTTAAAAAATTTTATTCAAAATTTTTAAGAATGAATTCTACTGTTTCATGAAGCATGTGAAGCCTGGCTGGCTGTAAAGGCATGTCTAAATTTATTTGGACTGAGGCAGCAATTTGTTATCAAGAGCAAGCTAGTTGTTGCTAATCCACCTGCTGCTGTTCCTGATTCACCTGCTGAAGCTTGGCTGGCCATTGGCCATGTCTAGTGTTTTGGACCGGAGCTTTCATTGAAAGCTTGGCTGGCTTGTGAGCCATGTCTAATTTCTGGACTGAAGCTTTAGACTAAGAATGCAAGATTCCTGGAATTCATGTTAAAAATTTTGGAATCCTTATTTTTTTTCTTTTTCATATAATTTTCGAAAAAATAAAAAAAATTAGAAAATCATAAAAATCAAAAACATTTTTTGTGTTTCTTGTTTGAGTCATGAGTCATGTCATAAGTTTGGTGTCATTTGCATGTGCATCTTGCATTTTTCGAAAATTTCATGCATTCATAATGTTCTTCATGATCCTCAAGTTGTTCTTGGTAAGTCTTCTTGTTTGATCTTGATGATTTTTTGTTTTGTGTTGTATGGTGTTTTTCATATGCATTCTTGAATTCTTAGTGCGTAAGCATTAAAGAATTCTAAGTTTGGTGTCTTGCATGTTTTCTTTGCATTACAAATTTTTCAAAATTGTGTCTATGATGTTCATCTTGACATTCAAAGTGTTCTTGGTGTTCATCTTGACATTCATAGCATTCTTGCATGCATTCATTGTTTTGATCCATAACTTTCATGCATTGCATCATTTTTCCTGTTTTCCTCTCTCATCATAAAAATTCAAAAAAACAAAAAAATAT
The DNA here is from genome assembly GCF_003086295.3 of Arachis hypogaea. Lineage (NCBI taxonomy): Eukaryota > Viridiplantae > Streptophyta > Magnoliopsida > Fabales > Fabaceae > Arachis > Arachis hypogaea. Next base: position 52,900,148 of record NC_092050.1, read on the forward strand.
CTTTCCCTTTCTCTCTCATCAAATTCGAAAATTTGAGTTGACTTTTTCAAAAATTTTTAAAATCAAGTTGTTTCTTATGAGTCAAATCAAATTTTCAATTTGAAAATCTTATCTTTTTCAAAATATTTTTCAAAAATCAAATCTTTTTCAAAATTCTTAGTTATTTTCGAAAATTCCAAAAATATTTTTCAAAAATCTTTTTCTTAATTTTATATCAAATTTTCGAAAATAACAATAACAATTAATGTTTTGATTCAAAAATTTCAAGTTTGTTACTTGCTTGTTAAGAAAGATTCAAACTTTGAGTTCTAGAATCATATCTTGTGATTTCTTGTGAATCAAGTCATTAATTGTGATTTTAAAAATCAAATATTTTTCAAAACTAATTTCAATCATATCTTTTCAAAATATCTTCTTATCTTATCTTTTTCAAAAATATCTTTTCAAAATATCTTTTCTAACTTCCTAACTTCTTATTTTTTCAAAATTGATTTTCAAATTTGTTTCAACTAACTAACTAACTTTTTGTTTGTTTCTTAACTTTTTCAAAACTACCTAACTAACTCTCTCTCTCTCATTTTCGAAAATATCTTTCCCCTTTTTCAAAATTTTTTTTAATTTATTAATTATTTTAATTTTTAAATCTTAATTTTCGAAAATTACTAACATTTTTCAAAAACTGTTTTCAAAAATCACTAACTCTTTTTCAAAAACTATTTTCAAAAATTCCTTCTCTCTCATCTTATTCTATTCATTTATTCATCTACTAACATCTCATCTCACATCTCAACCCTCCTCACAGTTGTGTTTCTTCTATTATATTACATTCTTTGTCTCCCCCTCTTTTCTTCCACTCACAAAGGGATCCCTATACTGTGGTATAAAGGACCCATATTATTATTATTATTTTTTTTTGTGCCCTCTTCTTTGTCATATGAGCAGGAGCAAGGACAAGAACATTCTTGTTGAAGCAGATCCAGAACCTGAAAGGACTCTGAAGAGAAAATTAAGAGAAGCTAAATTACAACAATCCAGAGATAACCTTTCAGAAATTTTCGAACAGGAAGAGGAGATGGCAGCTGAAAATAATAATAATGCAAGGAAGTTGCTTGGTGACTTTACTGCACCTAATTCCAATTTACATGGAAGAAGCATCTCTATTCCTGCCATTGGAGCAAACAAATTTGAGCTGAAACCTCAATTAGTTTCTCTGATGCAGCAGAACTGCAAGTTTCATGGACTTCCATCTGAAGATCCTTTTCAGTTCTTAACTGAATTCTTGCAGATCTGTGATACTGTTAAGACTAATGGAGTAGATCCTGAAGTCTACAGGCTCATGCTTTTCCCTTTTGCTGTAAGAGACAGAGCTAGAGTGTGGTTGGATTCTCAACCCAAGGATAGCCTGAACTCTTGGGATAAGCTGGTCAAGGCTTTCTTAGCCAAGTTCTTTCCTCCTCAAAAGCTGAGCAAGCTTAGAGTAGATGTTCAAACCTTCAGACAGAAAGAAGGTGAATCCCTCTATGAAGCTTGGGAGAGATACAAAGGACTGACCAAAAAGTGTCCTTCTGACATGCTTTCAGAATGGACCATCCTGGATATATTCTATGATGGTTTATCTGAGTTATCAAAGATGTCATTGGATACTTCTGTAGGTGGATCCATTCACCTAAAGAAAACGCCTGCAGAAGCTCAAGAACTCATTGACATGGTTGCTAATAACCAGTTCATGTACACTTCTGAAAGGAATCCTGTGAACAATGGGACGCCTATGAAGAAGGGAGTTCTTGAAGTTGATACTCTGAATGCCATATTGGCTTAGAATAAAATATTGACTCAGCAAGTCAATATGATCTCTCAGAGTCTGCATGGAATGCAAGCTGCATCCAACAGTACTCAAGAGGCTTCTTATGCAGAAGAAGCTTATGATCCTGAGAACCCTGCAATAGCAGAGGTAAATTACTTAGGTGAACCTTATGGAAACACCTATAACTCATCATGGAGAAATCACCCCAATTTCTCATGGAAGGATCAAAAGCCTCAACAAGGCTTTAATAATGGTGGAAGAAACAGGTTTAACAATAATAAACCTTTTTTATCATCCACTCAGCAACAGACAGAGAACTCTGAACAAAATGGTTCTAATTTAGCAAATCTAGTCTCTGATCTATCTAAGGCCACTGTGAGTTTCATGAATGAAACCAGGTCTTCCATTAGAAATTTGGAAGCACAAGTGGGCCAGCTGAGTAAAAGGATCACTGAAATCCCTCCAAGTACTCTCCCAAGCAATACAGAAGAGAATCCAAAAGGAGAGTGCAAGGCCATTGACATAAGCAAAATGGCCAAACCCAATGAAGGAGAGGAGGATGTGAATCCCAAGGAGGAAGACCTCCTGGGACGTCCAGTGACCAATAAGGAGCTTCCCTCTGAAGAACCAAAGGAATCTGAGACTCATCTAGACACCATAGAGATTCTATTGAACCTCCTTATGCCCTTCATGAGCTCTGATGAATATTCCTCTTCTGAAGAGAATGAGGATGTTACTGAAGAGCAAATTACCAAGTTTCTTGGTGCAATCATGAAGCTGAATGCCAAATTATTTGGCACTATTACTTGGGAAGTTGAACCTCCCTTGTACATCAATGAACTAAGTGATCTGGATCAACTGACATTGCCTCAGAAGAAACAGGTTCCTGGAAAGTTCATAATACCCTGCACCATAGGCACCATGATCTTTAAGGCTCTGTGTGACCTTGGTTCAGGAATAAACCTCATGCCCCTCTCTGTAATAGAGAAACTGGGAATCTATGGGGTGCAAGCTGCCAAAATCTCATTAGAGATGGCAGACAGTTCAAGAAAACAGGCTTATGGACAAATAGAGGACGTGTTAGTAAAGGTTGAAGGCCTTTACATCCCTGCTGATTTCATAGTCCTGGATACTGGAAAGGAAGAGGATGAATCCATCATCCTAGGAAGACCTTTCCTGGCCATAGCAAGAGCTGTGATTGATGTTGACAGAGGTGCAATAGTCCTTCAATGGAATGAGGACTCCCTTGTGTTTAAAACTCAAGGATCTCCCTCTGCAACCATGGAGAGGAAGCAGAAAAAGCTTCTCTCAAAGCAGAGTCAAATAAAGCCCCCACAGTCAAACTCTAAGTTTGGTGTTAGGAGGCCACAACCAAACTCTAAGTTTGGTGTTGAACTCCCATATCCAAACTCTAAGTTTGGTGTTGGAGAGTCTCAACAATGCTCTGAACATCTGTGAGGCTCCATAAGAGCCCACTGTCAAGCTATTGACATTAAAGAAGCGCTTGTTGGGAGGCAACCTAATTTTTATTTATCTAACTATATTTTTCTCAGTTATATGTATTAATAGGTTCATGATCATGTGGAGTCACAAAATAAATATAAAAATTGAAAACGGAATCAAAAACAGCAGAAGAAAAATCACACCCTGGAGGAAGCATCTGTCTGGCGTTCAGCGCCAGAACAGAGCATGGTTCTGGCGCTGAACGCCCAAAATGGGCAGCTTTTGGGCGCTGAACGCCAGAACAGGCATGGTTCTGGCATTCAACGCCAGAAATCGCACACAAATGGGCGTTGAACGCCCAAAATGGCCACCAACCTGGCGCTGAACGCCCAGAGTTGGGTGCAAAGGCATTTTTACATGCCTAATGGGTGCAGGGATGTAAATCCTTGAACACCTCAGGATCTGTGGACCCCACAGGATCCACTCAGGATCTGTGGACCCCACAGGATCCCCACCTACCTCCACTCACTTCTTCTCACCACTCTCTTTTACACAACCCCATAAACTCTCTTCCCCATCACCTCTTCACCACTCACATCCATCTACTCTTCCCCATAAACCTACCTCATAAACTCCACCTATCTTCAAAATTCAAAACCAATTTCCCACCCAAACCCACCCATATGGGCGAACCATAACCACCCTCCCTTCCCTATATAAAGCCCTCCATTCTTCATCAAATTCACACAGCACACCCCTCTTGGCCGAAACACTTCCCACTCTCCCTCTCCTCCATTTCTTCTTCTTCTTCTTCTATTCTTCTTTTCTTGCTCGAGGACAAGCAATATTCTAAGTTTGGTGTGGTAAAAGCATAAGCTTTTTGTTTTTCCATTACCATTGATGGCACCTAAGACCGGAGAATCCTCTAGAAAGGGGAAGGGGAAGACAAAAGCTTCCACCTCCGAGTCATGGGAGATGGAAAGGTTCATCTCCAAAGCCCATCAAGACCACTTCTATGATGTTGTGGCCAAGAAGAAGGTAATCTTTGAGGTCCCTTTCAAACTCAAAAGAAATGAGTATCCAGAGATCTGACATGAAATTCAAAGAAGAGGTTGGGAAGTTCTAACAAATCCCATCCAACAAGTCAGCATCCTAATGGTTCAAGAGTTCTATGCTAATGCATGGATCACCAAGAACCATGATCAAAGTAAGAACCCGGATCCAAAGAACTATGTTACAATGGTTCGGGGGAAATACTTAGATTTTAGTCCGGAGAATGTGAGGTTGGCGTTTAACTTGCCCATGATGCAAGGAGATGAACGCCCCTACACTAGAAGGGTCAACTTTAATCAAAGGTTGGACCAAGTCCTTATGGACATATGTGTAGAAGGAGCTCAATGGAAGATTGACTCCAAAGGCAAGCCAGTTCAACTAAGAAGATTGGACCTCAAGCCTGTAGCTAGAGGATGGTTGGAGTTCATTCAATGCTCAATCATTCCCACTAGCAACCGGTCTGAAGTTACTATAGACCGGGCCATCATGATCTATAGCATCATGATTGGAGAAGAGGTGGAAGTTCATGAGATTATACCTCAAGAACTCTACAAGGTGGCTGACAAGTCCTCCACTATGGCAAGGTTAGCCTTTCCTCACCTCATTTGCCACCTATGTAATTCGGCTGGGATTGACATAGAGGGAGATATCCTCATTAAAGAGGATAAGCCCATCACTAAGAAAAAGATGGAGCAAGCAAGAGAGCCCACTTATGGAGCTCAAGAGGCGTATGAAGCTCATCACCATGAGATCCTAGAGATGCCTCAAATGCACTTTCCTCCACAAAACTATTGGGAGAAAATCAACACCTCCCTAGGAGAATTGAGTTCCAATATGTGATAACTAAGGGTGGAACATCAAAGAGCACTCCATCATGCTCCATGAAATAAGAGAAGAACAAAAAGCAATGAGGGAGGAGCAACAAAGACAAGGAAGAGACATAGAAGAGCTCAAGGACATCATTGGTTCCTCAAGAAGGAAACGCCACCATCACTAAGGTGGATTCATTCCTTGTTCTTGCTTTCTCTGTTTTTCGTTTTCTATGCTATGTGCTTATCTATGTTTGTGTCTTCATTACATGATCATTAGTAGTTAGTAACTTTGTCTTAAAGTTATGAATGTCCTATGAATCCATCACCTCTCTTAAAATAAAAACTATTTTAATTCAAAAGAACAAGAAGTACATGAGTTTCGAATTTATCCTTGAACTTAGCTTAATTATATTGATGTGGTGACAATGCTTCTTGTTTTCTGAATGTATGCTTGAACAGTGCATATGTCTTTTGAAGTTGTTGTTTAAGAATGTTAAATATGTTGGCTCTTGAAAGAATGATGACTAGGAGACATGTTATTTGATAATCTGAAAAATCATAAAAATAATTCTTGAAGCAAGAAAAAGCAGCAAAGAACAAAGCTTGCAGAAAAAAAAATAGGCAAAAAAATAGAAAGAAAAAGAAAAAGCAAGCAGAAAAAGCCAAAAGCTCTTAAAACCAAGAGGCAAGAGCAAAAAGCCAATAACCCTTAAAACCAAAAGGCAAGGGCAAATAAAAAGGATCCCAAGGCTTTGAGCATCAGTGGATAGGAGGGCCTAAAGGAATAAAATCCTGGTCTAAGCGGCTAAACCAAGCTGTCCCTAACCATGTGCTTGTGGCGTGTAGGTGTCAAGTGAAAACTTGAGACTGAGCGGTTAAAGTCAAGGTTCAAAGCAAAAAAAAGAGTGTGCTTAAGAACCCTGGACACCTCTAATTGGGGACTTTAGCAAAGCTGAGTCACAATCTGAAAAGGTTCACCCAATTAAGTGTCTGTGGCATTTATGTATCCGGTGGTAATACTGGAAAACAAAGTGCTTAGGGCCACGGCCAAGACTCATAAAGAAGCTGTGTTCAAGAATCATCATACTGAACTAGGAGAATCAATAACACTATCTGAACTCTGAGTTCCTATAGATACCAATCATTCTGAACCTCAACGGATAGAGTGAGATGCCAAAACTATTTAAGAGACAAAAAGCTATAAGTCCCGCTCATTTGATTGGAGCTATGTTTCATTGATAGTTTGGAATTTATAGTATATTCTCTTCTTTTTATCCTATTTGATTTTCAGTTGCTTGGGGACAAGCAACAATTTAAGTTTGGTGTTGTGATGAGCGGATACTTTATACTCTTTTTGGCATTATTTTTAGTATGTTTTTAGTAGGATCTAGTTACTTTTAGGGATGTTTTCATTAGTTTTTATGTTAAATTCACATTTCTGGACTTTACTATGAGTTTGTGTGTTTTTCTGTGATTTCAGGTATTTTCTGGCTGAAATTGAGGGACTTGAGCAAAAATCAGATTCAGAGGTTGAAGAAGGACTGCTGATGCTGTTGGATTCTGACCTCTCTGCACTCAAAATAGATTTTCTGGAGCTACAAAACTCGAAATGGCGCGCTTTCAATTGCGTTGGAAAGTAGACATCAAGGGCTTTCCAGCAATATATAATAGTACATACTTTAGCCAAGAATAGACGACGTAAACTGGCGTTCAACGCCAGCTCTATGCCCAATTTTGGCATCCAGCGCCAGAAAAGGATCCAAAACCAGAGTTGAACGCCCAAACTGGCACAAAAGCTGGCGTTCAACTCCAAGAAGGACCTCTACACGTGCAACACTCAATGCTCAGCCCAAGCACACACCAAGTGGGCCCCGGAAGTGGATTTATGCATCACTTACTTACTCTTGTAAACCCTAGTAGCTAGTTTATTATAAATAGGACATTTCACTAGTCTTTTTGACCATCTTTGGATTATCTTTTGTTCTATTGATCACGTTTTGGGGGCTGGCCATCTCAGCCATGCCTGGACCTTCACTTATGTATTTTCAACGGTAGAGTTTCTACACTCCATAGATTAAGGTGTGGAGCTCTGCTGTTCCTCAAAGATTAATGCAAAGTACTACTGTTTTCTATTCAATTCATCTTATTTCGCTTCTAAGATATTCATTCGCTCTTCAACCTGAATGTGATGAACGTGAAAATCATCATCATTCCCTATGAACGCGTGCCTGACAACCACTTCCGTTCTACATTAGATTGAATGAGTATCTCTTAGATCTCCTAACCAGAATCTTCGTGGCGTAAGCTAGAATGATGGCGGCATTCAAGAGAATCCGGAAAGTCTAAACCTTGTCTGTGGTATTCCGAGTAGGATTCAATGAATGAATGACTGTGACGAGCTCCAAACTCGCGATTGCGGGGCGTTAGTGACAGATGCAAAAGGATAGTAAATCCTATTCCAGCATGATCGAGAACCGACAGATGAATAGCCGTGCCGTGACAGGGTGCGTTGATCATTTTCACTGAGAGGATAAGATGAAGCCATTGACAAGGGTGATGCCTCCAGACGATTAGCCGTGCCGTGACAGGGCATTGGATCATTTTCCCGAGAGATGACCGAAAGTAGCCTTTGACAATGGTGATGTATCACATAAAGCCAGCCATGGAAAGGAGTAAGACTGATTGGATGAAGATAGCAGGAAAGCAGAGGTTTAGAGGAACGAAAAGCATCTCCATTCGCTTATCTGAAATTCCTACCAATGATTTACATAAGTACCTCTATCCCTATTCTATTATTTATTATTCGAAAACATCATTATCAATTTATATCTGCCTAACTGAGATTTGCAAGGTGACCATAGCTTGCTTCATACTGACAATCTCCGTGGGATTCGACCCTTACTCACGTAATGTATTACTTGGACGACCCAGTGCACTTGCTGGTTAGTTACACGGAGTTGTGAACCATGGTCTTGGCATCATGTTTTTGGCGCCATTTCCAGGGAAAGAAAGAGCAATGAATTTTACATAATTAAAGTGTAATCACAATTTCGCGTACCAGTATCCCACCTGTGACTCGAGATTCTTACGAACCTCTCCTCGGCTGTTTATACTCCCTCTCACTTCTTCCTTGAATTTTTTTATGTTTTCAACTTCTTTGCAAAGGTTGGCGAGCATCGCTTCCATCTTAACCATTCTGTCCTCATCATGTGGTGATGATTGGTTGGCATTGGAGTGTTGAGAGTGGTTGTTGTGGCTTTGGTATGGTGGCTGTGAATAAGTGTTTTGTGTGGTCTGGTATGGTCTTTGGTTGGAGTTTTGGTGAGGGGAGTTGTTGTACTGGTTTGGATTATGAGTTATGTGGTCTTGGCCTTGGTTTTGTGGTTTCCCCACCCAAAGTTTGGGTGGTTCCTCCAACTAGAATTCTATGTTTTGGAGTATGGATCGTTAGCTTGCCTAGATAAATTTCCAAGGTAATTAGCTTCCTCCCAGTTAACTCCTTCTTCGGTCTCCAACTCTTCTTGGGGTGATGGTTGAATGTGGATAGCTGCAGCCTGATTCTTCTCCATTTGCTTGGTTAGTTCAGCCAATTGCTTTGTGATCATCTTATTCTGGGCCAGGATTGCATCCATATGGTTCAATTCCAGGACTTCCCTGTTGTTGCTCCTATCTGAGGCATAAAAATACTCATTGTCGGCCACTGTCTCTATAACATCAATGGCCTCCTCAATGGTCTTCTTCTTATTAAGAGAACCTCCAGACGAGTGGTCTACAGCTTTCTTTGATTCATGATTCAACCCTACATAGAAGATATGAATTTGTACCCACTCATTAAACATGTTAGTGGGGAATTTTCTTGTCAAATCCTTGAATCTCTCCCAAGCTTCATAAATGGTTTCACCATCTAGCTGTCTGAATGTCTGTACTTCCGTTCTCAGCCTATTTACTTTTTGTGGAGGGTAGAACCTTTTAGGAATCTATTCATTAAGAAATTCTGCTTTTTCACGCGTACACATCATAGATGCGTACGCGTCGCTCAAAATTGATTTAGCTCCACAATTGAATTTTTCATCACCACGTTGGGGGTAATGTTGGATGTCCAACGCTCCCTCTAACGTGAGTATCAGCCACTCATGCAGAGACTTGCTCTGCTTCTCTTTTAACGTTGGGGGCAACATTGGTGGTCTAACTTAGCCACCAATGTTGCTTCTTCTTCATCTTCTCCAGGCTCCTTCTTCAACCTTCCTCCATGCTTTCTTTCACCTATCATCAACCAATACATGCATCTAAGCCTTGCTAAGATCATGAGAATTCTAATCATTCTTAGCACACAAGTATTTATAGCAGAATTCTCATGAAATTTGCATCAAATTAACAATAGTTGGATGATTCTAGGTATGCATGAATTTCTAACCCAATTGCTTGCTTATAGCTCAAGAAAGTGCATAAAACCTATTAAAAACAAAGAGAAAGGCTGGTGAAACTAAACTAAGATGCCCTGGCATCACCCAGCCTTGTTTATTTCTTTTTGTTTCTTTCTCTTGAATTTTCTTTCTTTTTTATGGACCTCTTTCATTTGTCAAGTCTCACGGAATGTTAACTCAAGTTCATATCACAAAGTCATGCCAACCTCTAGCCTTATTCATAAATCAACTAATGAACCAGCACATACCACCACATGAACTTATTCTGTCTCATACCAACATAGACCTTTACTCTTTCTCTATTTCAAAATAATTTTTCTTTTATTCAAGCATGAGGAACAATGCAGACAATGATAAATCCCAATTTTGTGGTTTATATTGTGTAGAATTTGGGGGGTTTTGTCAATATTTTTTACACTTATTCACAAGAATTGCATGGTTTTGTATTCTCTTCCTAATATTGCTCCATGATGAAAAACATGCTTCTTTTGCCTTAAAATTGCTATATTTTGATCCTCTTTTATTACGATTCGATGCCGTGACGTCTTTGTTGAGTGATTTCAGAATTTTTAGGGCAAGAATGGCCTAAAAAAGAGAAAGAAAGCATGAACAAGAGGAAGGAACATGAAGATTTGGATTTTGGGAATTTTAGTATGGCCGCGCGCGCGCACCTCGCGCGCACGCGTGGATGTAGACAGCTGGAAGCGGCGCGCATAGATCGGTGCATCCGCGCGGATTAGAGAAATCTACACCGGCGCGCACGCGTGCATGGCGCGCACGCATGGATCGCAAAATCAATCAGCGCGTACGCGCGACAAGCTGCACGTGACCTCATTAAAGGAAATCATGCCTGGCAATTTTTGAGGCTCAAGAGGCCCAAATTCAAGCTGGTTTTGCATAGAAAAGACCCAAGGATGCTAGGGGAAAGGGGGGATCATTCATTCACACTTAGACACAATTTTTAGCTAGTTTTTGGTTCTTGTTCTTCTAGAGAGAAAAACCCTTGTTCCTCTCTAGATCTAGTTTGATTTGATCTTCCCTTGTTGAATTTTGAATTGGATCTTGTTGATTACTAGTTTTGATTGCTTAATTTAAATTCCTTAGTATAATTTTGTTTAGATCTTATGTTAGCTTTATGTTTTCTTGTCAATTGTTATTTTATTCCCATTTCATGAATCTTGTGAATCTTGAATTGTTAATGTTACATTGATGATTTCCATGGTTAATTGTGTTGTTTGAATGATTGTGTGTTGATAATTGTTAGTGGGTACTTGTTAATTTCAATTTAGTTGCAATTTGAATATGTCTTTTAGTAATGCTTACCATGTGTTTGATGAAATGTTTCCTTTAATTATGGAGTAGTTCTCTTTACTCTTGGCATAGGCTAAGGGAATTGGGTAAACTTGAGTCATTGGGTCTAATGGATTTGATGATTTGGGAACCCTTAGTGGTCAATTTGATAACCATTGACACTAGCCTACTACTAAGTCAATTAGTAGCTAGGTTGGGCCTTATGGGTTGATGTTGACTAAACCATTTAATATACTTCAAGTATAGAAGTAAACTTAATGTGTTTGGTTCCTCATAATTGTCAAGATATGCTTATTAGACAAGGATAGTGACCCCAGTTCCCATGTCTAGCTAAGAGTTGCTTTTATAATTCAAATTTGAAAACCTAAAATTCCTAATTGCTTTGTCTTAGTTATAGTTATTTGTTTGGTTTTAGAGTAGAATTATCTTGGATGTTATCTTATTAGTTTGGAATTGCCACATCTTGCTTTAGTTATTTGAATTAGTTTCTTGCACTTCAGGATTACTTACTTGGTAGGATTCTTAGTTTAATTTCTTGCTCATGACTTACAACTCCGGAATTCTAACCAATGTTGATGCACATGTTTGCCCATTCCTTATGAGACGACCCAAGGTTTGAATACTTCAGTTACCTTTATTGGGGTTGAACTTATGACAACCAATTCCTTCGAAATTTGATTCGCGGATTATTTGTCAGTTGAGGGCTATACTTGCAAAGCGGAAATCTTGTGAAATTCCTTACCGACGGTATTCCGCGCCCATCAAATTTTTGGCGCCGTTGCTGGGGAATGGTTGTAACATATGCCTTGATATTGGTTATGTGAATACGTGAATATTGTAGATAGTTTACTTGCTTTCAATACTTAGTTATAGTTTAGATTTCCTTTGTATGTGTGCTATGACTCCCAAGTTTGATGACTCGGTGTCAACCGAATTCTAGCTTAGCCGAGTTTGACCCTGAAATTGAAAGAACTTTGTTACACATTTGGCAAGCTAGACAGTGGTTGGACTATACAGCTAGTACTTCGGCCTCTCTTAAGGAACATACCGAATCAATAGACGGTACCGAGAGTGACTTGGAGTCCGCTACTTCCTATTCTTTTGTTGGCACTACTAATACATCTTTGCATCCTACAGGTGAACCATACATGGTAGAGCCATGACGGATCACTTTGCATGTGCAAGGGGCTCCGGATATCATACTTCAACCTTTGCAAGCAAGGTATCCTAACTTTGATCCCATCTTTGAGTTGAAGAGTAGCTTGATACATCTACTTCCTAAGTATCATGGGTTGCCGGGTCAAGACCCCATCCAACATCTAATAGATTTTCAAGTCGCTTGTTCTACGGCTCGAAGGCATGGAGCCGATGAGTTGGCTATTATGGTTTTTGCCTTTTCTTTCTCTCTTGAAGGGCAAGCAAAGACATGGTTTTATTCGCTATCAGATGAGATTGTGACCAATTGGAATTTCTTGAGAAGAGAGTTTTTAGACAAATTTTTTCTGCCGGAGAAGACCGATTACGTCCGGAAGGAGATCTCGGGTATAACACAAAAGGATGAAGAGAGTTTGTATGAATATTGGACTCGGTTCAAGAGGCTATTGGACCACACCATGGATTGAACACTCACTTGCTCATGAGTTACTTCACCGGAGGTCTTTGTGCGGAAGATAGAAGATTGCTCAACACTTCTAGTGGTGGTTCCCTTTCAAAAAACAAGACGGAGGGAGAAGCTTGGAAATTGATAAATGATGTTGCCAAGGCTACACAACATGTAAGGGTGAGAAGTAATCCTCTCAAGGGTGTGGTAGAACCATCACCGTCCGAAGCAAGCTTGACCAAGGTGCTTGGGGATATGACCACTATCCTCACGCAAATACAAAAAGATAAAAAGGAATACTACTCCATCCAAGCCATCCAAGCCCCACCCCAAGCTGCTCAACTTGAAGGCCCTCCTAGAATTTGTAGTTTGTGCTCTAGCACCACACATTACACCGATCAATGCCATCAAATTCAAGAGGAGCATGCCCTTGTCGTGGCCAATGTGAATTACAACAACTGTCCGCCCTATTGTTCTCAAGGCCAAAACATCTACTCTCATAGTAGTAATCAAAATCAAGGGTGGAGGGATAACACACAAGGGAGCAATCAAAACCAAAGATGGAACAACTCTTCTTCTCATTACAACAACAACCAATCTTCATCCCAATACCACCATAACAACAACAACCACCAAGCCAACCAAAATCACCACAACCAAAACCAAAACAACTACACCAAATACCAAGCACCACACCATAGACAACAATTCAACCAAACCTCTTCATCTTTCACCAATCAAGTTGATGAGCTTAGAGCCACTATGGAGAAATGGGACGAGAGCAACAAGGCTCAATTCGATGCCTTGGGCGCTCAATTGGCCAACCTCGCCGACATGATTTCAAAGATGTCTATGTCCTCCTCCAACAACAACACTAACCAACCCTCAAGCTCTTCCAACCTTCCATCCCAGCCATTTCCAAACCCCAAGGGCGGTCTCAACGCTATCACTCTACGGTCGGGGACTACATTGGAGGAGATAACTACTAAGGTCATGGAAGACATTCATGAGGAAGAAGTGGTTGTCGAAGCTCCGTATGAAGAAGAGGAGGTAGACAAAAGGCATGAGGAATAAGGAGTAAGCCTTAAGGAACCCAAGAGGAAAGCTATAGTGGATGAGTCCATTCCTATCCCATTCCCTTCCATGGTGAAGAAGGCAAAGAAGACTCCGGAAGTTGATTTAAACATGCTTCAAGTGTTCAAGAAGGTTGAGGTAACCATACCACTTCTTGATGCTATCCAACAAATTCCGAAGTATGCAAAATTTCTGAAAGACTTGTGTACACACAAGGATAGGATAGGAGAGTTGGAGACATTATCCTTGGGTAGTTCAATTTATTCCTTGATGGAGCCTATTCCAAAGAAATGTGGTTACCTTGGGCCTTGTTTGGTGTCTTGTTGTATTGGTGGGCGCACTTTTCATGACTGTATGTGTGATCTAGGAGCTTGCGTAAGCATCATGCCACTTTCTATCTTTGTGCGGTTGAATTTAGCTCCATTAAAGAAGTCGGCAGTGAAGTTTGCCTTAGCCGATAAAAGTGTGATCACTGTGATAGGAATAGCAGAAGATGTACTTGTGGCGATCAAGGACTTGGTATTTCTGGTTGACTTTTACATCCTTGAAATACCCCAAACAGAAAATAGAAGCTCCTCCTCCGTTCTACTTGGTAGATCCTTCCTTAAGACCTCTAAATTCAAGCTAGATGCCTTCACTGGCACATATTTTTCTGAGGTCAGAGACAAGACTATCAAGTTCAATTTGGAAGAGGCTATGAAGCATCCTCCCGAAGAGCATTCTGTTCTCTGATGTGATGTAATCGATGAAGTGGTAGCGGAAGTGCGAAAAGAATACCACAACAAGTTATGCTACCCCATTGTTGAGGAGACGGATGACCAAGAGGGTGAACAGGAGAAAGTTGTTGAGAATGAACTCTCTGAGCTTGATGAAAATGAACCTCAGCTTGAGGCAAAGAGTGAACTGAAGCCTCTTCCATCTCATTTGAAGTATGCTTTCTTAGAGGATAACCAAAGGTTTCCAGTCATTATTGCTAGTGAACTTTCTAGTAAAGAAGAAGGGAAGCTCCTAGACGTTCTAAGAAAGTACAAGAAGGCAATTGGTTGGAGCCTAGGCAATATTGTGGTGATTGACCCCCGCAAGTGCATGCATCGTATATTTCTCCAAGAGGGAGCTCAGCCGGTTAGGCAACCGAAAAGGAGGCTTAACCCAACCATCCTTGATGTGGTAAAGAAGGAGGTCACTAGGCTACTTGATGCGGGTATCATATACCCAATTTCTGACAGTGAGTGGGTGAGCCCGGTCCAGGTTGTTCCCAAGAAATTGGGCATCACTACAATTAAAAAGGATTATGGTGAAGTGGTCACCAAGAGAGTACAAAATGCATGGCGAGTGTGCATCGATTATAGAAGCTTGAATGCCGCTACAAGGAAGGACCACTACCCTTTGCCCTTTATTGACCAGATGTTGGACCGTTTGGCGGGTAAATCCCATTATTGCTTTCTTGATGGATTCACTGGTTACTTCTAAATTCACATTGCCCCTGAGGACTAGGAAAAGACCACATTCACTTGTCCTTTTGGCACCTTTGCCTACAAAAGGATTCCATTTGGACTATGTAATGCACCTGCTACTTTTCAGCGGTGTATGACAAGTGTCTTTTCCGATCTGATGGAAGATTGTCTGGAAGTCTTTATGGATGACTTTAGTGTTTATGGAACTTCATTTTATTGTTTCTTAGAGAACTTGGCCAAAGTCTTAGCTAGATGTGTTGACACTAACCTTGTCTTGAATATTGAAAAATGCCACTTTATGGTAAGACAAGGAATAATGTTAGGACATGGAGTATCTCATGAAGGCATTTCTATAGACCCAGCCAAGGTCGATGTTATCACCACTTTACCTCACCCCTCATCTGTGAGGGAGGTCTACTCATTTTTGGGACATGCAGAATTTTACAGGCGCTTTATTAAGGATTTCAGCAAGATTGCTTTGCCGTTGTCGCGCCTACTCCAAAAAGATGTAGACTTTGGGTTTGACAGTGCATGTGTGAGTGCGTTTGAAGAGTTAAGGAGAGTTCTTACCACAGCACCGATTGTGCGAGGCCCCAACTGGACGCTACCATTCGAGATAATGTGCGATGCGTCAAACCATGCTGTAGGTGCCGCGCTTACACAGCGCGATGGTAAACTTCCTTATGTCATTGCTTACTCTTCTAAAACATTGGATGCAACACAATCTAACTATACCACTACAGAAAAGGAACTCTTAGCTATTGTTCATACTTTAGATAAATTCAGATCTTATTTGCTAGGGTCCAAGATAGTGGTATACACGGATCATGCAGCTTTGAAGTACTTATAGACAAAGAATGAGTCAAAACCTAGACTCATACGTTGGATCTTACTTTTGAAAGAATTCGGCATTGAGATTAGGGACCGGAGTGGGTCTCAAAACTTGGTTGCAGATCATTTAAGCCACCTTGAGAATTTAAAATTTGACCCATTTCCGATCGATGACTCGTTCCCATTAGATAGTTTGCATGCTGTGTCGGATAGCTTTCCTTGGTTTGCACCAATGGCAAACTACTTGATTGCAAAAATCTTCCCTCCTAACTTTTCTAAACACCAAAGAGACAAGTTGAGGAGTGATTCCAAATACTACATTTGGGATGACCCTCACTTGTGAAAGAGGGGAGTGGACAAAGTAATTCGAAGATGTGTCCCGGAATCTGAAATCCAACCCATTCTTGATGCTTGCCATTCGTCCGAGTGTGGCGGCCACTTTGGCCCACAGCGGATAGCTAAAAAGGTGTTGGATTATGGATTCTGGTGGCCAACTTTATTCAAGGACGCTAACCGGTTCTGTGTATCTTGCCATCAGTGTCAAAAGTCGGGAAACACGTCCCAAAGGGATGAGATGCCTCAGCAACCTATGTTGTTCTGTGAGATATTTGATGTATGGGGTATTGACTTTATGGGACCGTTTCCCAACTCAAGTGGGTATCTGTATATTCTGTTAGCGGTTGACTATGTGTCAAAGTGGGTAAAAGCAATACCTACTCGCCTTGATGAAGCCAACACCGTCATTTCTTTTATTAGGAATAATATTGTATGCCGTTATGGGTCGCCACGAGCAATTGTGAGCGACCAAGGATCCCACTTTTGTAACAGAAAAGTAGAGGCACTGCTCAAGCGCTATGGGGTATTGCGTAAGGTTGCCACTGCTTATCACCCGCAAACCAACAGGCAAGCAGAAGTGTCCAACCAGGAGATTAAGAGAATATTGGAGAAAGTGGTAAACCCACAAAGGAAGGATTGGAGCCTCCGGCTAGGAGATGTACTTTGGGCGTATAGGACGGCCTATAAGACTCCGTTAGGGATGAGCCCCTTTCGGATCTTCCATGGGAAGGCATGCCACCTTCCGATAGAGATTGAGCATTAAGCCTATTGGGCAGTAAAGCAGTGCAACATGGATTTCACCACGGCGGGTGTGGCCAGGAAATTAGAGCTAGAGGAGCTCGAGTGTTTGAGGAACGAAGCATATGAAAATGCCCGGATCTACAAGAAAAAGACTAAAGCATTCCATGACCATCACATTTGGAAGAAGGATTTTCAAGAAGGTGATGAGGTTCTCCTCTTCAACTCGAGGCATAGATTCATGCCTGGCAAGCTCCGTTCTAGATGGGAAGGACCCTTCAAGGTGAAAGAGATAAAGCCCTATCGGGTGGTAGAATTGTTTGATCCTAAAAGTTAAGCAACTTTCAAGGTGAATGGACATAGAGTGAAGAAGTACCATGGCTACAAGTTTCCAAAAGAGCTAGAGGTATTCCTACTAACGGATGCACCTAGAGAAGGAGAAGCTTGAGGGACTGACTGTCCAACTTAAGGACGTTAAAGAAAAGTGCTTGGTGAGAGGCACACCACCATGGTAAGATCTTCTTTGTGTATACCTTCTTGCCTTTAGCACTAGATTTTTGTACATTTTGTGACTTCTTAATGTTGTTGATTGCTTAGGAATGCTAGTTTTGTTGATCTTGTTGGATAACTAGGATGTTTATATATATTTCATCATTTTGGTATGGATGAATTGTTGAAGTAGAGAGAATGCTATGTTTTGAATATTGCATGAATTTGTGAGTGTTTTCTTGACCACCTAGCTTAAACACCTGCCAAGAATGTGTTAGAAAAGCACTTTCTATGTTGTTTATAAAAAAAAAGGAAAAAAGGGGCATCCGCGCGCGAGGGCACTGTGCGAGCGTGCACCGGTGGTGCATTTCACACTCCTAGTATAAAAAATCGAGAGTTATGCCCACTTCGTGCAAGGAACCCACGCGCCAGCGTGCATGACGCCTGTGCGCCCCTTGCAACTTGGCCATCGACGCACAAGCGCACTCTGCGCGTGCGCGTCTGTTGTGCAATCTGAACTCCCTGGTACAAAACCCAGAGAGTTGTTCCAAACGTGTGCCTATTTTGTGCCCGCGACTGACGCGCAGGCGCACTTTACGCGTCTGCGCACGCGTCTGCGTACTGTGCGCGTCTGCACTGCCTGTGCTGCATGCAAAATCTGATACAAATAACCCGAGAGTTAGGCTTACTTTGTGCCAACTCTGTGCCAGGAGCCTAACTGTCTTCACGCGTACATGCCCTTGACGCGTACGCGCCCCTCGCTCAACCCTCACCGACGCGCAAGCGCACCGTGCGCACGCGTGTCGGTCGCGCGAACCAGTTTTAAAGCTAGCGCGCCCTGCTTCTGTCCTTCTCCCACATCCTTTCTTGTTTCTTTCTTCTTCTTTCTTCCATCACTTTTCTTCTTCTTCTTCTTCTTCTTCCACAACCCACCACCACCGTCTCGATCTACTCACCGGCGATGACCACCACCTCCGGTGGCACTATATCCTCTCTCTCTCTTTCTCATTTTCACAAAAAGAAAACTCCACCTTGTTCTTTTACACTTCTCAAGGTTCTACTACTTCTATATCTCATCTCTTACTCTTTTTGCATAATCTCTTTTTCTAGTTAGACGTTTCTTGTTGATTCACTTATTTTCTCTTTTAGTTGCATGCTTATACTACTTGCTTTTTGTTTGTTTACTTTTTTTTTTTGCTTTTCCATGGATGTTGAATTTGAGTTTTAATTTGCTTTAATAGATCTTGTTGTCTTTCATTCTCTTTGTCAGTAGGTGATGCTGTGTGATGATTGATATTTCATTTTGGGCTTCTAATTGGTTGAGTATCACATAATTGCTCATTGCTTGATAACTGCACGCCAAGTGTTCGAGGAAATGCACGAATGCCATTTTGGTTTATTTTAGTCATATACCTTCAATTTGGTGCTTCCTCCTCATTCACTTGCTCTCTTTTAAGTGCATTGAGTCCACTTTGCCTTATGCTTGCTAATTAGATACTCATTGAACATGACTTGCTATTTGCTATGGATGCTTGAGATTATTCTTCTCATGCCATATTGCATGCTTTACTCGCTCTTGCATCCCATGCGAAGTGTTGTGACCCATGCCTCTATAATCATCTTGTTGCACTATTTCTTTTGGGCACTACCTTTCACTTACATGTTTTTGTTGAGATGATTCTTTGGGTTTAATGTTTTCCCTTTTTCCCTTCCTTTTTCAAGATGGCCACCGAGAAAGGCAAGGAGAAAGCTTCAAGGAAACCGGCCACAAAGGGGGCACCCCAAAAGTCAAACTCTAAGGCGCACCCTACATTAGGAGCCAAACCCCTATCTAAGAAGGCAAAGGCACCCGCTCCTATTGATGAAAAAGAGAAGAGCAAACTGGCAAAGGATTCTTCAAGGTTCCCCAACCGCTTCTGTGAACTTGTGTTCCCCACCATGGTTGAAAAGAACTATCATGCCGAGCATCTACTCATTGTATCTTGCCCTGCATTGATCGGCAAGGATGGAAGTTTCTTCTGAGAAAACCACAGAAGGTCAACCTCTCATGGGTGGTAGAATTCTACACTAACTACCATCTTCCTCCTCTTCGATCGGTATACGTGCGCTGGAAGTAAGTCTCAGTTTCAGAAGAGGCTATTCAGCAAGTGCTTAATGTCTTACCGGTACCAAGTGACATGGATGGCTACCAAAAGGTCTTACGTCAGCGAGAAGAGTTTGGATTTGATTGGGACTCGATCCTCCGAGCCATTGCTGAACCAGAGACATTTTGGACCCATGGTCAACTCCGGATGAGGCCCAAGTGCATTGATGCACGTTTTCTCACTGTAGAAGCTAGAGCTTGGGCCCAGATCCTATCCCACTATGTGCTACCTAGCACTCACAAGTTGTCCTTCACAGCGGATCTCGCCTTGCTTATTTGGTGTGTTCTCACGGAGAGACCGGTAAACATTCTGCTTCTTATCAAGCAAGCAATGGGTCAAGTCCACGCTTGGGGTAATTTGCCATTTTCAGCATTGGTATCTGATTTAGTTGCTGTTGCGGGTGTTCCTTGGGAAGCCATGGACACGAAGGCTATAATTCCGGCTAAGGGTGATATTGTCCCAAGCAAAAAATACCTACAGCTTCCTATGAACAACCCTAGCCTTGACATAGCCCCTCCACCTACTATTCCTTCCACCTCATTGTCACCATGGCAAAGATCCACCCATCAAAGGATAGAAGATCTACACCAGAAGATTGATAGATATAAGTGACGCAACCAATGCCAATACACTTACATCAAGAAGCTCTTGCGCTGTGTTACCCCTAGCATGGAAGAACCCGAGATATTCACATCCACCTCAAACCCAAGTGACGGGAGCTCTGATGAAGGGGATAGTGAAGATTCTGGTTCCGACCAACCTTTGCGCATTATTGGTAGCACGGAGGACCGTGCTAAATTCTAAGTGTGGGGAGGTCGTTCGATCGATCTCCATTGGTAACAATCTCTTCCTTTCAATACTCATGGATTCATCTTTTGCTTGGTAGTTAGTACATTGCATGTATAGTTAGTCTTGCTTGTAAATACCCTTTGCATGATAGTTAGTCCCTATAGAGTTACTTGGTCAAAATAATGACTTCTGCCCCAAGAAACTATATTTTCGGGGTACCCTACCAATTTTGAAAAAAAAAATTTGCGGTAAACTTGCTTCAAGAATGTATTTTGGAACATAGTGATTGAGCTAAGAACACAAACATGTGAGTCTTGATCCTATTGTGTGGTTATATCTTCTAACCACTATTTCCAATTCTTGTGTGCATTATTCTCTCTCTATGACTGTAATCCTTGCTTTATCTGATTCTATATGTCCATTACTTTGTGTATGAATGCATTTACATGATTGAGGCCATCATTTCAATAGTCACTTTTTCCAAACGGCCTTAACCCTTTTATCTACCATTGCTAACCAATTTTGAGCCCATGATAAACCCTTTTTGTTCTTAAATAGAGCACATCAACAACCCTAAGTGAAAAATAATGAATGTCCCTAGATTTGGATCCTTGATTAGCTTTGGTAAGTGAAGGTGTGTATCATTCAAATGGGGGGGTGTACTTGGGAACTTGGGTAGATGTAAAGGCGTGTATTTGTAGTTGTAATTGGAAATTTTGGGAATTGGTAACATACTCATGTATTGAATGATTGAACCATATGCATTGAAACTTTTGTACATGAAACCCCAAGAAAAAGGGGACCAAAAAAAAATATTATGTGTATATACGAGTGATAAACTACTATTCTATGGTTTATCTTGTGCTCATTTGAGTGGTTTTTATCAAGTCCTTACCCACTTATTCATACTATTTGCATAGTTTTACATTTTCCTTCCTGATTTTGTGCTATGATTGAAAACATGCTTTCTATGGTCTTAATTTGCTAATATTAATCCTCTCTTATTACCATTAGATGCCTTGATATGTGTGTTAAGTGATTTCAGAGTTTATAGGGCAGGAATGGCTCAGAGGATGGAAAGGAAGCATGCAAAAGTGGAAGGAATACATGAAGTTGGAGAAACTGCTAAGCTGTCCAGCCTGACCTCTTTGCACTCAAACGGCTCTAACTTTAGCTACAGAGGTCCAAATGACGTGATTCCAGTTGCGTTGGAAAGCTAACGTCTGGAGCTTCGATATGATATATAATATGCTATAGTTTCCCTGATGCTAAGCGACGCGATCGCGTGACCCATGCGACCGCATCACAGTGACGAAAATCAGCATGTTTGAATTCACAACCAGCGAATTCTGGGCTATTTCTGACCCAGTTTGCGGCCCAGAAAACACAGATTAGAAGCTGTAAAGTGGGAAAATGCATCCATTCATGATCAAGCTCTCATAATTCACAATTTTAGGAGTAGATGTAGTTTTTAGAGAGAGAGGTTCTCTCCTCTCTCTTAGGATTAGGATTTAGGACTTCTCTTAGTTTTAGAAGTGACTCTCAATCCCAGGTTCAATGTTCTTTTTATTTATTTTCTCAATTTAGTTTATGAACTCTTTATGTTTGGATTGATTTTCTTAATTAATGTTATTTGAGGTATTTTCAGATTTGATTTGCTTTGCTTTATTTATATGAATGCTTTTAATTTAATTTAGATATTTTCCCTTTTGGCCTTGGTTAAATAATTGGTGACTCTTGAGTTATCCAACTCGAGGTGTTGATTGAAAATTGGAATTTTTCAAGAAATAATTCGAGATCCTATAACTCTAGCCTTTCCCAAGGAAAGACTAGGACTTGAGGATTCGAAATTAATTCATCCACTTAACTTACCTTCATAGTTCGAGGTTAACAAAGTGGGAGAAAAATCCAATTCTCATTACAATTGATAAGGATAACCAGAATAGGACATCCAGTTCTTCATACCTTGCCAAGAGATTTTATTATTGTTAATTTATTTTACTTTTCATTTAAATATACCTGTGCCCATTGCCCAAACTCAACATTCCCCAGAAAACTCATAACCAATAATAAATACACCTCCCTGCAATTCCTTGAGAAGACGACCCGAGGTTAAATACTCGGTTATCAATTTTAAAAGGGGTTTGTTACTTGTGACAACCAAAACGTTTGTAGGAAAGGACTTTTGAAGGTTTAGAAACTATACTTGCAACGAGGATTTATCTGCAAATTTCTAGACCACGTAAAAGTTCTCTCATCAAAATGGCGCCGTTGCCGGGGAATTGCAAACGTGTGCCTTATTATTGGCTATTGTAAATATTTAAAAAAAAATTCAGATTTTTATTTTAAAATATTTTTATCTTATCTTATCTTAGTTTTCAAAATTCAATTGTTTAAAAAAATCATCTCTTTTTCAAAATATTTTCTTTTTGTTAGTTTTTATTTTTTTTTTCTCCTACTACTATGAATTCTCACCCCTGTCGCTTCAAGTTTGATTCCAATGTTGTTGTTAGGAATGGAAACTATAATGAGAACAGGCATCAAGGTTGGAAGAATCAAAGATGGGAGGAGCCACAAGGATTTACTCAACCCTCATGGCAACAACCGCCTCCAATGGACTATCAACAACTATTCTGTGATGCATATCAAGGTAATGGCTATGGTGAGCGCTCTTTTGATTATCAACAACCACCATCATACGCCTATGAACCCCCTCCTCAACATAACTTTGGACCACCAAACTCACAAGCCCCTTTTCACCATTCACCTCCATATGACCCTAACCCATATCCACCATACCAACCACCTTATGAGCCAAATGAACCCTCCTATCCTCCCCAAACCTCCATGGAGAAAGCACTTGCCGATCTAAACTCTACTATACAAGCTTTCGCCGCCCAAATCGGACCACCAAATACCTTCAACAATCAACCCTCAAGCTCTAGTGCACTTCCTTTTCAATCACAGAATGATCTCCCCATCCCACCACCACCTCAATATTTCCCATCTCCATATCCATCAATCCAAGAGCACTATGATCCTACCTATGATAGCCGAGCGTAACAAGAATGAATGGATCGTCTCAAGGATCAATTTCATGCAACCCTTCATTAATTAAATCAAGCGATAAGTCAATTAGGTTCCCGACGCTCGGACACTCAAAGTGCTCCCATGGCTACATATGAAGAATCAATAAAAGAGCGTAGCATGAAAGAGATACTAGAAACTCCAGTGAACAGTACGGAGCATGACTTTGTACTGGAACAAGTAGAGGAAGCCGGAATTATTGAAGAAGAAGAAGTGGTTGAAGACTTAGGAGATGCTGAACCTCCATGGGAAAGTCCAGTCATAGAACCCCCTTCCAAGGCGTTTGAAATTGATGCTGAGGAGGGTGTACAACCTCCAAAGCATATCACAGTTAAAGACTTGAAAGAGGCTGATCAAGAGATGGAGATTCAAGAAGAAGAAGCACAACCTTCCATGCCCTTGGAAAGCAATGAAGAGGAGATTGAATTGGAAGAAAGCTGCCAAGAGGAAGAGGTTGAAATTGAAGAAGCTTTCAAAGAGGTGGTAATTATCAGAGAAGAGCACAAGGGAGTGGAGCTTGCAATTTCATTGAAAATACCTCCCCCTAAGTTACCATCATCCTTCACAACATTCAAGTGGGTAAATTTCATATCCCTTAGCTTTCTAATCCCACTTGAATATGGGCTACTGGAGACGGATGGTCAACTTAGAGCTCTTTGTGGCATTAAGAGTAAGAGGAAGATGGTCAGTGGTAAGAATTATCCTGCAAGGTTCATCATGGTTGGAAGCTTTAAGTTTAAATGCAAAGGTTGGTGTAAAGCTCAACTGAATGTGTCTAGGAAGTTGTTTGGCCGCTTACGTGAGAATTCAGACTGCTTGCCACCCGGATGGAACAATATTGCTCAACCAAAAGACGGGTGCAAAGGCAAGGTCTGGGACCCCGGAATCCATTCTATCAATCACCACAATTGGGGCCTGGTCACTTGCTTTAACTTACTTGAAGGCTTTCTGCGCCTAGTTTGGGACCCCGGAGGTTACTGGAGATACAAACATTGGTGGAGATTCCTGGATGAATACAAGCATAAGCCACCATAACAGGAAGCTCATCAAATGTCCAACTTATGGACTCTAACTAAAAGTGCTAGGTGGGAGACAACCCACCATGGTATGATCGTTCCTTTTTCATTTTTATTTAGTTTTATTTGTTTTCGAGTTTTATTTTATTTTATTATATTGAACCTGGAGCTTTGCATCACATTCATATTAACACTGCATTCTGCATTTTTTCAGATTATGAAAAAAAAAAAAGCACGCACGTGAAGCGGCAGCGTCGTTGACGCGTCCACGTCACCAGTGCGTTAGAAGGAAAAGAAATTGAACAGAGAGTTACGCAGGAGCAGGGCTGGAGGCGTGCCAAGGGCACAAATCGTCCCACGCGTCCGCGTCACCCACGCAACCGCGTGGCCCTGGATTTCGACGTAACAAGGTGTATGGCTGAAAGTTGAGCTGGAATTGGGCTGGACTCGTGCTGGAAGCCCAAGCCCTACCACGCAACCGCGTGCCCCACGCAGCCGCGTCATTTTAAGAAAAAGGCCACCCGCGCGATCGCGTCGACCACGCGACCGCGTCACCCTGGATTTTGGCAATACTAAGTTTTGAACAGAGAGTTGTGAGACCGCGAGGCTGCACTCACGCCACTAGCACAAATCAAGTCACGCGATCGCGTGCCCCACGCGTCTGCGTCACCCAACCTTATCGCGCACCACGCGACCGCGTCGCCAGCGTCCCACAACCTATCCAGATTAGTGCCGATTATCTTATTTTTCTTTTCTAATCCTAATTTCTTCTATCTTTTCTTCTTTCTTTCTTACTTTATTTCTTTCCCTTCTCATTCTTCTTATCTTTCTTTTTTATTTTATTTTATTTGCATACTTTCATTCATTTGCATTATTTTCGTTGGTGTTAGAAATTTATTTGGAACATGTTGTTAGTTTGAAAGACTTGGTAATCTAACTTGGACATTGAATGCTTGATCTATGCTACTCATGCCTTTGCTAGCATGCCAATAAACACCCTGCATTCACTTGTTATCATATGCACTAGCTATTTTCCATTGATGACTTTTCACATGTACTCATGAGCGTGTGTTAATGTCATTCTTTTTTATTGTGCATTGATTACCAGCTTTTCCGCTCTCTTCCTTGCTCTAACCTTTAGCTTTAAAAGTCACTTTCTTTTTCCCTTTTCAGGATGGCCACCAAGAAGGGTAAAAAGAAAGCTACTCCCAAATCAACAGCAAGGAAAAGAACAAAAGGAGCCCCAGCTGAGGAACCACAACCCCCGTCCACTTGCACATCTTAGCATGCACCGAGGACGGTGCAATCTTTAAGTGTGGGGAGGTCGATACCGATCTCCATGGGTTAGTATTTCCTTCTCAAACACCAATGTTTTATTTTTCTTGTTAGTTGTTATATTTGCATGTTTGATTGCATATTTGTTTGTTTGATTTTATGCATACTCTACCACTTGGTTGAAGTAATATTTCCTTTTTCAAGAAACCTTTTAAGAGTATTTCACTAATTTGAATAAAAATTTAATGTTACACTTGTTTGAAGAGATATTATACTGGAACATGGTTTAGAGCACGAACACACAAAACCTGTGAGATTTTTGAGCCTATTTGAATTGGTTGCATTTTACCAACCAATATTTTATTTTTGGTGTGTGTTTTTCTCTCTAATATTGTGATCTTTGTCTTGCTTAATTCTATATTTTCATTATTTGATGTATGCATAAACTTACATGATCGAGGCCTTTGTTTCACTAAGCTTACATACCCATATGGCCTTACCTTTCATTATCCTTTGCAAACCAATTTGAGCCTATTTTACCCCTTTGTTCTTTACTTTAGCATATCATTAACTCTAAGTGAAAAACAATAATGTCCTTAATTTGAATCCTTGGTTAGCTTAGACTAGTGAAAATGCTCATGAATTAAGTGTGGGGAAAAGTGAATTTGGAAACATTTGGTTTGAGAATTGAGTATGCTAGAATTTTATGAAAATGTGAAAAAAAAAGTGTTTAGGACATGATTCATTCATCCAATAATTTAATCATATGCATTGAGGAAAAAAAAAGAAAAGAAGGAAAAAGAGCAAATAAGAAAAAGGGGACAAAATGTCCCAAAGTAAATGTTGAAAACAATGCATATGTACTGTACTTGAAATTAGAATGCATGAATATGTGGAAAACATGGTTAATGGATGGTTAGATATTGTATTATGATTACATGGATTGTCTAAAGTTAGGTGGAATGTTTAAAGATAATTGAGGATTCAAATTTTAGTCCACTTGGCCAAATACAATCCTACCTTGACCCTAACCCCATTACAACCCTTAATAGACCTCTTGATATGTGTATCTGTGCATTAAATTTATGTTGATTGTTAGATGAAGAGCAAGCCTTAGAAAGCAAGGTTAGTGGAGAATTGAGAGAATCGAATCTAAAACACTTGAGTGATTAGAGTGTATACACTATCAGTGAGGGTTCGATGCTCAATTCCTTGTTCCCTGCTTTCATGAGCCATTTTCTTCTTGCAAGTCTATTTGTACTTCATTTTCATGATTTAAATTAGTGAAATCCAGTTCATATTTTTTTTTCTTGAAGGATTTGTTTACTTTTAACTAAGTAGGTAGAATCATTTTGCATGTAGTTGCATTCATATAAATAGGTTGCATTTCATACTTTCTTACATTCCTCTTCATCTTTATAGCTTCTCTTGAGCTTAGCATGAGGACATGCTATTGTTTAAGTGTGGGGAGGTTGATAATCTACTATTTTATGGTTTATCTTGTGCTCATTTAGTGGTTTTTATCAAGTCCTTACCCACTTATTCAAACTATTTGCATAGTTTTACATTTTCCTTCCTGATTTTGTGCTATGATTGAAAACATGCTTTCTATGGTCTTAATTTGCTAATATTAATCCTCTCTTATTACCATTAGATGCCTTGATATGTGTGTTAAGTGATTTCAGAGTTTATAGGGCAGGAATGGCTCAGAGGATGGAAAGGAAGCATGCAAAAGTGGAAGGAATACAAGAAGTTGGAGAAACTGCTAAGCTGTCCAGCCTGACCTCTTTGCACTCAAACGGCTATAACTTTAGCTACAGAGGTCCAAATGACGCGGTTCTAGTTGCGTTGGAAAGCTAATGTCCGGGGCTTCGATTTGATATATAATATGCCATAGTTTCCCTGAAACTAAGTGACGCGACCGCGTGACCCATGCGACCGCATCGCAGTGACGAAAATCAGCGTGTTTGAATTCGCAACCAGCGAATTCTGGGCTGTTTCTGACCCAGTTTGCGGCCCAGAAAACACAGATTAGAGGCTATAAAGTGGGAGAATGCATCCATTCATGATCAGGCTCTCATAATTCACAATTTTAGGAATAGATGTAGTTTTTAGAGAGAGAGGTTCTCTCCTCTCTCTTAGGATTAGGATTTAGGACTTCTCTTAGTTTTAGGAGTGACTCTCAATCCCAGGTTCAATGTTATTTTTATTTATTTTCTCAATTTAGTTTATGAACTCTTTATGTTTGGATTGATTTTCTTAATTAATGTTATTTGAGGTATTTTCAGATTTGATTTGCTTTGCTTTATTTATATGAATGCTTTTAATTTAATTTAGATATTTTCCCTTTTGGCCTTGGTTAAATAATTGGTGACTCTTGAGTTATCCAACTCGAGGTGTTGATTGAAAATTAGAATTTTTCAAGAAATAATTTGAGATCCTATAACTCTAGCCTTTTCCAAGGAAAGACTAGGACTTGAGGATTCGAAATTAATTCATCCACTTAACTTACCTTCATAGTTAGAGGTTAACAAAGTGGGAGAAAAATCCAATTCTCATTACAATTAATAAGGATAACCAGGATAGGACTTTCAGTTCTTCATACCTTGCCAAGAGATTTTATTATTGTTAATTTATTTTACTTGTCATTTAAATATACCTGTGCCCATTGCCCAAACTCAACATTCCCCAGAAAACTCATAACCAATAATAAATACACCTCCCTGCAATTCCTTGAGAAGATGACTCGAGGTTAAATACTCGGTTATCAATTTTAAAAGGGGTTTCTTACTTGTGACAACCAAAACGTTTGTATGAAAGGACTTTTGAAGGTTTAGAAACTATACTTGCAACGAGGATTTATCCGCAAATTTCTAGACCACGCAAAAGTTCTCTCATCAACGAGAATGTAAGAAAAATAAATAGAAAAATAGAAGAAACAAAATTATGAAAAAAAAGAGAAAGCAATGAAAGGGGACAAAAATGCCCCAAGACAAAGTAATAATAACAATGCATATGAGATGTGAATTGACAAAGAATGCATGAGTATGCGAAAAAAAAGTGAAACCCATGGGTAGCTAGGTATTGTATTATAGTTGTATAGGTTGTTCTATGTGTCTAGTAGGATCTCAGGTTAATCAAGGATTCAAATTTTAATCTCACTTGACCATATACATCCTTACCTTCACCCTAGCCCTATTACAACCCATGAATAAGACCTCATGATACTTGTATACATGCATTACGTAATTATTGATTGTTAGATGAAAGACAAATCTTGAAAAGCATGATTAGGAGAGGATTGAGTGACGAACCCTAAACACTCTAGCGAATAGAGCGGATACACTTCCGATGAGGGTTCGATGCTCAACTCCTTGTTCTCAGCTTTTACAAGCGTTCATCTATTAAGTTATATGCACTTCACAGTAATGTTCAAATTGGTAGGACTTATGAACTACATATCATTTTTGCACCGTATGCTCATATGTGTTCTTGGAGGATAGATTTACCCTTGACCAAGTAAATAGATGATTTTACATTAGTTGCATGCATTCATTTAGGTAATTTGCAGCTCATGAACCCTTTCTTACCATGATCTTTGGTCTTTTTATTTTTAAGCATGAGGACATGCTTGGTTTAAGTGTGGAAAGATTTGATAAACCCTAATTTTGTGGTTTATATTGTGTAGAATTTGGGGGTTTTATCAATATTTTTCACACTTATTCATAAGAATTGCATGGTTTTGTGTTCTCTTCCTAATATTGCTCCATGATGAAAAACATGCTTCTTTTGCCTTAGAATTGCTATATTTTGATCCTCTTTTATTACCATTTGATGTCGTGACGTGTTTTTTGAGTTATTTCAGAATTTATAGGGCAAGAATGGCCTAGAAGAGAGAAAGAAAGCATGCACAAGAAGAAGGAACATGAAGATTTGGATTTCGGGAATTTCAGTATGGGCGCGCGCGCACCTCGAGCGCACACGTGGATGTAGACAGCTGGAAGTAGCACGCATAGATCGGTGCATCCGCTCGGATTAGAGAAATCCACACCGGTGCGCACGCGTGCATGGCGCGCACGCGTGGATCGTAAAACCAATCAGCGTGCACGCACGCATGGCGCGTACGCACGACAAGCTATACGTGACCTCATTAAAGAAAATCGTGCCTCGCGATTTCTGAGGCTTAAGAGGCCCAAATTCAAGCTGGTTCTACATGGAAAAGACCCAAGGATGCTAGGGGGAAAGGGGGGATCATTCATTCACACTTAGACATAATTTTTAGCTAGTTTTTTTTCTTATTCTTCTAGAGAGGGAACCCCTTGTTCCTTTCTAGATCTAGTTTGTTTGATCTTCCCTTGGTGAATTCTGAATTGGATCTTGTTGATTACTAGTTTTGATTGCTTAATTTGAATTCCTTAGTATAATTTTGTTTAGATCTTGTGTTAGCTTTATGTTTTCTTATCAATTGTCATTTTATATCCATTTCATGAATCTTGTGAATCTTGAATTGTTAATGTTACATTGATAATTTCCATGGTTAATTGTGTTGTTTGAATGATTATGTGTTGATAATTGTTAGTGGGTACTTGTTAATTTCAATTTAGTTGCAATTTGAATATGTCTTTTAGTAATGCTTACCATGTGTTTGATGAAATGTTTCCTTTGATTATGGAGTAGTTCTCTTTACTCTTGGCCTAGGCTAAGGAAATTGGGTAAACTTGAGTCATTGGGTCTAATGGATTTGATGATTTGGGAATCCTTAGTGGTCAATTTGATAACCATTGACACTAGCCTACTACTAAGTCAATTAGTAGCTAGGTTGGGCCTTATGGGTTGACGTTGACTAAACCATTTAATATACTTCAAGTATAGAAGTAAACTGAATGAGTTTGGTTCCTCATAATTGTCAAGATATGGTTATTAGAGAAGGATAGTGACCCCAATTCCCATGTCTAGCCAAGAGTTGCTTTTATGATTCATAATTGAAAACCCAAAATTCCTAATTGCTTTGTCTTAGTTATAGTTATTTATTTGGTTTTAGAGTAGAATTATCTCTTATGTTATCTTATTAGTTTGGAATTGCCACATCTTGCTTTAGTTATTTGAATTAGTTTCTTGCACTTCAAGATTACTTGCTTGGTAGGATTCTTAGTTTAATTTCTTGCATATGACTTACAACCCTGGAATTCTAACCAATGTTGATGCACATGTTTGCCCATTCCATGTGAGACGACCCGAGGTTTGAATACTTCGGTTACTTTTGTTGGGGTTGAACTTGTGACAACCAATTCCTTCGAAATTTGATTCGCGGATTATTTGTCGGTTGAGGGCTATACCTGCAACGCGGAAATCTTGTGAAATTCCTTACCGACGGTATTCCGCGCCCATCAGACAACTCAAGTAAGATGAGATTATGAAAGCACTTAGACTAGCAAGCTTGAAAACAAACAAACAGCAAATGACTTATGACTAACGGGACACTAATCAATAGGGGCATAATTGTACTTCTAATTAACACATTTAAGCTTAAAGACAGTAAAGTAACAATACAACCTCTTGGAGTCCACTTGTTTTCTCCTTGTCATCACCATCCTTAGTGTTTGTGCCCTTCTTCCTCTCTTTGGATGATGGTGTCTATTCCTTCCAAAAGATTGAGTGTCTTCCTGCAAGAGATATTGAAAGTTGCTTGTTCCCTAAGTACTTAAAAAATGATTAACATGCATGTATGCTTCTGATTTTATGAACTTAAGTTGGTGTGGAAACACCAAACTTAGTTCCTTGCCTACTTCTATATGCAACAGAT
Organism: Arachis hypogaea; assembly: GCF_003086295.3. Taxonomy (NCBI): domain Eukaryota; kingdom Viridiplantae; phylum Streptophyta; class Magnoliopsida; order Fabales; family Fabaceae; genus Arachis; species Arachis hypogaea. The sequence goes on from NC_092050.1 coordinate 52,931,631, forward strand.
TAAATACATGCAAGAAACATCAAGTACTTTTATTAAGAACGTAAACTATGAACTAGAAAACAACTATGAACCTGATAACAAACCAGGAACTAGAAAACAAACTAAGAACTAGAAACTAAATAATTGTTGAGCAATTTCTCTAATTGTTTGGAGCTGATAACTAGTCATGCTGAGGGTGTAGTGTGATCTTAATGAAATCTGTGGTGGAACACCAAACTTAGAATTACACATTCACCCCTAAATTTTTTTGGTGTGTCACACTAAACTTAGCTCCTTGCAATGCAGAGAAATCTACTGAACTTTCTTATTGAAACAGTAAAGGAAAAGATAGCTACCTTTGGTTGGGTTGCCTAATGTGAAGACTATTGTCGATCTGGAATTTCTCAAAATAGAATATGTTTGTTGCAAGTATAGCCTAGAACAACACACAATACTCAATCAAAGTTTAATTTTCAAATCACTAATTAACTGAGATCAAGAGTACTTCAACCTCGGGACGTTCTTCCCTAGGATGCAATTGGAAGTGTCACTCTTTAGGTTGTAGAGGCAAAAAGGGATTTTGTAATCAAAGAACAAAATATTAAAAGAAGTAAGTAATAAAAGAACCAAGAGATGATCAAAATTGTAATTCATGCAAGTAAAAAGGGAATGAGATCAAAACTAGTGAAATGCTATAAATGCAAAGAAAGCCTTGACTCGGGAATGAGAGTCTAAGAATCCTATCATTGCCATAACTACAACTATAGTAATTATGATGAGTCGATCTCGCCTAGTTAACCCCAAACATCAAGGAGTAAGTCAAGCAAGCATAATTGATTTTAATCCATAAGTCCTAACCAACTTACCAAACTAGTTGATAAAAGGCTAGCGTCAATGCAAAACAAGAGTCAACTAACTACCCAAGAATTACCACTAAATGTCGGACATTATGATTCTAGTATCCTAGGAACTCAAACCACAAGCCAAGGTGGGAAAATCTACTCAAAATCTAAAGTTGGCATTTTCACAAACACCTTGTGTGCATAAAAGAAAAACATGGAAAATAGCAAAGTAAAATGGAAAATTATAACCAACTATCAACAAAACCGAATATAGACAAACAATCAAGCAAAAAGGAAGCATGAAACATAAAATTCATTGATCAAATCTTCAAGAAACTCAAAATTGTAAATATGAACAATGTAACTTGAACCAAAGGAAATTAAATAAAGACAGTGTAATTAAAGAGGAAATTGAGAGTACTTACAATTAAAGAAGCAAAATCACAGATCAAAGCTTGCAATGCTACAATGAAAATTGAAATGAAACACTAAGAAAGTAATGCTACACTATTCCTACTCCTACTCCTAATTAATCCATAAAACTATCTAAGTGAGCTCTCTATGCATGTGTTGAATTCCCCTTCATATAGCATTCCAATTCTGCCTCCAAGCCTTCCAAAATGGGCCAAGAGGCCTCAGAAAACGCACTGCATGTGTTTCATTAATGAAATCATGTGTTGGGTCCTGTGCGTACGGACAGGTGTGCTGTACGCACACTTGGCTGAAAATTGACCTATGCGTATGCACAGGTGGTCGTGCGCACGCACACATGAAAATTCCTTCTTGTGCGTACGCACGCTTACTTGTGCGCACGCACACTTCGCTGTGTGTGCTTTTTCTTGTTTTCTTCATGTTTTCTCCTTTGTACATGCTTTCTTCCACTTTTGGCTATTCATTCTTGCCTCAAAGGCCTGAAATCACTCAATAAACCTGTCATGGCATCAAATGGAATAAAAGTGGAGTTAAATTGCTCATTTCAAGCACAAAATTACATGTTTTCACATTTAGAATCAAATTGGGGACAAAACATAAAAGTATGCTATTTTGGTACTTAAGTGTGAGTTCATGTGCTAAAATCCATTCGAATTGAGTCAAAATACATCATAAAATATGGACTCATCAATTCCCCCACACTTAAACAATAGCATGTCCTCATGCTAAACCAACAAGGACAATGATCAAAAGGGGTAATCAACTTATTAAATGCAACTACCTATATGCATGCAAGTATGTATATATTATCTATACCTATATATCTATCTATAGTGTCTATATGAAATTGGTAAAAATAAACAATCAAATTCCCAAGCAAGTATAGACAAATAGAGCAAATCAAGGAACTAATCCAATGGAACCAAAATCTAAAGAATTGATTTAACTCGTCAAAATGAAGCAACTTGCAAGAATACATGATAAAAGGTTTGGAAACATAGAGTTGAGTAATTGAACCCTCACTAGGTGTGTATACACTCTAATCACTTGGTGTCTGATAAACCCCTTTTGTAGGGTTTATCTTGGGTTGAATTTAGGGCATTTTGATAACCTTTCCTCATATTTATTCAATGAAATAGCATGATTTTGTGATTGTCCCCTTATTTGTGCTTAGATGTGAAAATATACTTTTTGGACCTTTAATTTGATAGTTTTAATCTTCCTTTGATTCCACTAGATGCCTTGATGTGTTTGCTAGTGATTTCAGGTTGAAAAGGGCTAGGAAAGGATCAAAGGAGTGAAAGGAAAGCATACAAAGTGGAGAAATCATGAAAAGCCAATGATTTGAAAAAGTCCATGGGCGCGTGCGCACACTATGCGCCTGCACACGGATTGCGAAATATCCCAGGGGTGCGTGCGCGCACTGTACGCATACGCGCCGAAGGCCGCACATGATTTTTAAAGAGGAATTCGTGCCTGGCAATTTTGGAGGTTTTTTGGCCCCATTTGGAGCTATGTTTTTAGCGGGAAAAGGCTAAATAGACCAAGGAATGAAGGGGAAGGCATCATGTAGACTCACATAAACACATTAGGCTAGTTTTAGTTTAGTTTTAGAGAGAGAAGCTCTCACTTCTCTCTAAGATTATGATTAGGATTAGGTTTAGTTCTTAGATCTAGGTTTTAATTCATGCTCTCTTCTACTTCTTCCTCTTAATTCTTTGTTGTTACATTCATCATTCTTCTATTGTTTGTTATAATTTCTTCTACTTTGTTTGTAGATCTACTTTTTGTTCATTCTATTTTCTTTCAATTCAATTTGAGGTAATTCATGATAATTATGTTTCTTTTGATTGTTGTTCTTAATTCCTTGCAATAATTGTTGTTAGATTTCATTGTTGTTGCCAATTTACTTTACTTTCCTTTTATGCCTTCCAAGTGTTTGTTAAAATGCTTGGTGGGATTTTAGTATAGGTTTTTGTTCCTCTTGGCCTAGGTGGAGTAATTAGTGACGCTTGAGTTATCTAATTCCTTTGTTGATTGACAATTAGAAGTTGCTAATTGATTTGGATACCACTAAAGCTAGTCTTTCCCTTGGGAGTTGGCTAGGACTTGTGGAATCAAGTTAATTCATCCACTTGACTTTCCTCCATGGTTAGAGGTTAACTAAGTGGTAGCAATGGACAATTGTGGTCACAATTGAGGAGGATAACTAGGATAGGACTTCTAATTCTCATTCCTTGTCAAGAGCTTTTCTAGTTGTTAGTTTATTTCTCTTGCAATTTACATTCCTTGTTCCTTAACTCAAAAACCCCAAACATACCTTATAACCAATAACAAGATGCTTCATTGCAATTCCTAGGGAGAACGACCCTAGGTTCAATACTTCGGTTTATAAATTTAGGAGTTTGTTACTTGTGACAACCAAAATTTTTGTACGAAAGGATTGGTGTTGGTTTAGAAACTATACTTGCAACGAGATTTCAATTGTGAAATTCTATACCACACAATACTCCTCTCATCAGTGTCTAGGGTAAATTCACTCAAGTCTCCTCTAATCATGCTTTCAGGGATTTGCTTTTCATCTAACAATCAACAAACATGTGATGCATGAATGCAATTATGATGAGGACTTATTAAGGTTGTAATGGGGTTAGGGTCAAGGTGGGATAGATATGGCTATGTGGACTAATATAATTGAATCCTCGATTAGTTTACGTATCCAACTCAACCTTTATCAATCCAATAACAAAAATATGCAACCTAACCTTCCTATTCTCACTTTTTCCACACATTCATGTATGCTCTTTCTCATTTCGTTCATTTTTTTGTCTTTTTCTAATTCTTTTTCTTTTTCTATGACAAATGCATATGGTTAAAGCGAATTGATACATGAATGTGCACCCATTTTCAAAATTTTTCTTTCAATCCATACCCAAAATTTATATATATATATATATATATATATATATATATATGTATATATTTTTTTTTATTTTCTTTTCTTTTCTACCAAAGTTCCTCCCAAAGATTTCCCCACACTTAAATGTAACACACTCCTCAACCTAAGCCAATCAAGGATACAATCCAAGGTAAATTTTAATTTTTCGCTTAAGGTTGTGATGTGGTAATGTTAAAACAATGGGGTAAGTAAGGCTCATAAGGGGTTAACAATGGTAGATGCAAGGGTAAGTCCATATGGGTGAGTGAGTTTAATTCGAAAATGGCCTCAATCATTCTCAATACAATTCAAAACATCAATCATTGGAAATAAAGAATCAAGCAAAACCAAGATTACAATCATAGAAGAGATATAACACACAATGAACAAAATTAGTGGTTAAAATGTGTAACCACTCATTATAGCCCAAAAACTCGCAAGGTATTTGTTCTTTACTCTTCTATGTTCCAAAATAATCATTCAAGCAAGTTTGAAAATAATTTTCAAATCAATTCAATAGAGTGCCCTTGAAAATAAATTCTTGAAAATCCTTGTTGTTTTTCACCAAAATTATTTCCTATATGTATGTATGTTGTGATGGATGCAAATTTTTCAAAATTTTCCTAGTTCTCTTCCTAATTTTCCACAAGCCAAAAATTAACATGAACAATTAGGATCAAGATTGAACTAGGTGCTATACTATTCACATTATCCAATTACAACTCCTATCTATAAAATATATACCATGCAAAAGATCCAAAAATGCAACATGCAATAGTTAAAAATAAACTATGCATAAGCTACGATATATACGCTAGAAGAAAATGCAATGCACAGTTAAAAACACTCCAAATATATACAAGAACATAATAAAAGAAAACAACAATAAAGTTCAAAGTGTTCGGAAAAGAAAGTTTACGCCCCAAAATGACGAATCCTCCCCCGCGCTTAAGCCTTGCACGGTCCTCTGTGCATGAACACAATCCGGGGGGAATGTCTCTCAGGAGCTCCACCTTCGGTTGGTGGATGCGGGGGCTTGGGTTGTGAGGGATTTCCAAGTCCAAAGCATTCTTGGCGTCTCCATCCTTGGTATCCTTCTTCTCTCCCGGCTCCTTGCCTTCATGTCTCATCCTAAAAAAGAATGGATAAACTATAACTAGGAATCATAGGGCAAGTAGCATATAAGGGTAAAGGAGAGAGTACATAAGCATCTAGTTGAGGAATTTTTCATAGTTGTGTGGTATGATAAAAATTTGACCCATGTGCCAGTTAAAATGGCATCCACACAATCAAAAAGTAAGAAAGAGTTCCTCAACTAAATGGCCTAAGATCCAACTAAGAGATGAGCATCAATTAAGTACAAGCAAACTTAGGCACTACATCAAGAGTGAATTGAATATAGGAATTATTGGATATTGAAGTTGTGCAAGTGAAAGAGCAAGATTGATATAGAATAGCACAACAAACAATAACCAATGTAATGAAGAAAAGAAAATTACTTATTCATCCTTAGGAAAAATCAAATGATCACATGGTTAAGGTGTTTGTTACAAAAAGTGACAAACTTGATAGAGTCAAGTTAAGTCAACTCAAACAAATGTGAAGCATTAACAAGGAGCAAATACCTTATAATGTGATTATATTGACTTAAAAACCATGATGAACAAGCAATTCAATTCAATTCACTTAAATCAATATGCATTTGTTAAAAATTGCACCAAACAAGAGACAAAAAGTCAATTTCTAAATCAATTTAGTGCTAGTAACTTAAGACAATGAATAAGTACATTATTGAAATTTCAATCCGCAAAATAATATCATAATCATTCAAAAGTGCAATTCAATTCAATTCACTTTAATCAATATGCACTTGTTAAAAATTGCACAAAACAAGTGACAAAAAGTCAATTTCTAAATCAATTTGGTGCTAGTAACTTAAGACAATGAATAAGTATATTATTGAAATTCCAATCCCCAAAATAATATCATAATCATTCAAAAGTGCACAATTCTTAAGTAGAATGCCAAACAAGGATATAGTCTAATCCATATGGTCATGACAACATATGAATTAACCAGAAAGTTCATTCAGGCATTATGTCATACACATAGAGTACAGTGCACATATGCATCAAAGTTAAGCAAAAACTCAAACATCAACAATTCATAAATGAAAAATTAAACACTTGCAATGCAGCGAACAAATACATAATTAAGCTAACTTAAACTAAATAACCAAAATTAATTAAAGAAGATAAAAATTAAGCAAGAAACTAAATATAATCAAGAAGATTAAAATAAAAAAATTAGAAAGATGAAGGATAGAAAAGAGAGGGATAGGCAATAGTGGCACTTGTGTTAGCCACTGTGAGGCTCACGGCGGCGGAGCTTCGCCGGAGAAGAGAAGAAAAAGAGAAGAAAAAGAAAGAAGGAAGAAGAAATAAGAGAAAGAGGAAGGAGAAGAAGAAGAAGAAAAGAGAAGAAAGAGAGGGAGAGAGACGGTGGTGGTGGCGGTTCCAGCGGCGGCGACGGTGGTGGTCGCCGGAAGAAGGGTTGGGCTGGGTTGAGTGGTGGTAGAAGAAAGAAGGAAAGAAGAAAGGGGGTGGGGCTGGCACAACAGGGCAGCTTTCAAATTACTGCCCAGAACGCGACCCGTGCGTACGCACAAAGACGTGTGCGTACGCACAACAGCAAAATTTTGGGGCGTTCATACGCACAAGACGTGCGAGCGCTGCTGGCAAAGAGGGTCTCAAGACGTGTGCGTGCACACGATGCTGCGCGCACGCACAGAACATCATTTTTTTGCAAAATGATTATGTGTGCGTACGCACGAGCGAGTGTACATACGCACAGAATGAAAATGTGGTTGGTGTACGTGCACAAGCGCTGCTAGCGCTGCGAACAGAGCGTGTGAAAACAGGTGTGCGTGCGCACACATCTGTGCACACGCACAGAGGGTGAAAAATAGGGGAAGTGTGTGTACGCACGAAGCTGTGTGCATGCATAGAACTCTGTTTCTGTATCATTTTTAAAGCCTCTATGGCACCAACCATGATATCAATTAAAGTTTTTCAAGTCCAAAACACATCATTCTTCAAAAACACATGATCAAACATAAAATGCAACTAATTTAAACCTAGAGTGCAATCAAACTAAGCTAATTAAAGAGGCAAAATTCAATAAACAAACTAAAAGAAAGAAGAGTTGAAAGGATATTACCAAGGTGGGGTGTCTCCCACTTAGCACTTTGGTTTAAAGCCCTCAAGTTGGACTTTTGGTTGAAGCTCACATCAATGAGGCTTGTGCTTCCATCCATCCTTGAGTTGCCAACCATGCTTGCTCTTCAAAAATCCTCCGGGATCCCACACAAAGTACATCATGCTCTTAAACAACCTCAAGCAATAAATTGGGATCCAAAATTGTTGGTTGTAGAGGTGTCTGCCCGAATCCCACACTTTGGTTTCTCTATCATCCTCTTGTTGACAATCATCTGTGCCCTTCGATGAACAACCTCTCCAAGCACCCTTGAAGCACCCATTTGAATATTGGACTCCTCCAAATTGGACCTTGCACCATTTATGCATTGGATTCCTTTGACAACCAACACCCATTCCTCCACCATTTAACACCCCAAGAAGCACCTTAAGTTGGTGATCCATTTCCAAGAGAGCATGTTTGCATGGGTCTATGAAGCTTATTGAAGATATTGTTACCCACTCAAATTGCCCTTGGGTTGGAGTCACTCTTGTAAACTCTTGTATGAAAGCTCATACTTCTTGGATGATCACCTCTTTCTCACCACTCTTTTCAAGCTCTTCCCTATCTCTCTCATACTCAAGCGAGAAGGGTTCTTCTAGATCATTGAGGGGCTTGACCAAGGTGGACAAAAATTCATTGTTGATGCAATCCACGTCTTGATCAAATTCCCTCAACTCTCCATTTACCTATTCCGGTTCACTAGCTCTACCTTCCTCCTCATGTTGCAATTCTTGTCCTAGCTCTTCTTCTTTCCCTTGAGGCTCCATGTTTTCCTCTTCTCTACAGTCCTTCGTTGCTCCTCCACATTCCTCAAGGGAAATTTTGATTGCTTGAGCATAGTGAGGCTAAGCGGTTCACCACCTCGGCTGTGGTAGCCATGAAATCCCCTTGTGTCCTTCAGAACCCTTCTTGCTCTTGGAAGAATACTTGAAGGTCTTGTTCTTCTTGGGGCAAGGGTTAGAAAACTTCACAATTTGATAAAAGAGAAGGTTCATAGGTTGGGAGAAAGGTTGTATAGTTGGAAGGTGTGTCATGTGGATGAGGGTATTGAGGTGGTTTATAAGGGGGTGATGGTTTATAATGTTGGTAGCAAGATGTTTAGACATTTTGATTCCATGGAGGTTTATAAGGGGGTGCTTGAAGGTATGGTGGTTGAGGGTTGTGTATGGATTATCTCTCATATTCTTGGATTTGGTATGCACATTGGAGAGGGTTTGGGGGAGGGTTTGGCTCGTCATAATATGGGGAAGTTCCTCCTCCCTCCATCGCTTCTCCCACTCCTTGATACAATCCCAATTTGAAGTCATTATACCCTACAAAACAGTCACAACTAATCTCGAAGAAACAAGGGTGATAACTCATAGAGAAAGTAGAAAATAAAAGCAAAAGACATAAGTAAACATTAAAAACAAGAACTTAAATATTAACAAAAACAACCAAATAACCAAATAGTAAGCTATTTACACTATGGACATATTCACAACAACCAAAAGATAGCACTCAATTTTCTCCCCGGCAATGGCACCAAAAACTTGATGTAAAGACTATTGTCGACCTAGAATTTCTCCAAATAGAATATGTTCGTTGCAAGTATAGCCTAGACCAACACACAATCCTCAATCAAAGTTTAATTTTCAAATCACTAATTAACCGAGATCAAGAGTACTTCAACTTCGGGTCGTTCTTCCCTAGGATACAATTGGAAGTGTCACTCTTCAGGTTGTGGAGGCAAAAAAGGATTTTGTAATCAAAGAACAAAATATTAAAAGAACTAAGTAATAAAAGAACAAAGAGATTATCAAAATTGTAATTCATGCAAGTAAAAAGGGAATGAGATCAAAACTAGTGAAAATGCTATAAATGCATGGAAAGCCTTGACTTGGGAATGAGAGTCTAAGAATCCTATCATTGCCATAACCACAACTATGATAATTATGATGAGTCAATCTCGCCTAGTTAACCCCAAGCATCGAGGAGTAAGTAAAGCAAGCATAATTGATTTTAATCCATAAGTCCTAACCAACTTACCAAACTAGTTGATAAAAGGCTAGCGTCAATGGAAACAAGAGTCAACTAACTACCCAAGAATTACCACTAAATGTCGGACATTATGATTCTAGTATCCTAGAAACTCAAACCACAAGCCAAGGTGGGAAAATCTACTCAAAATCTAAAGTTGGCATTTTCACAAACACCTTGTGTGCATAAAAGTAAAACATGGAAAATAGCAAAGTAAAATGGAAAACTATAACCAACTATCAACAAAACTGAATATATACAAACAATCAAGCATAAAGGAAGCATGAAACATAAAATTCATTGATCAAATCTTCAAGAAACTCAAAATTGCAAATATGAACAATGTAACTTGAACCAAAGGAAATTAAATAAAGACAATGTAATTAAAGAGGAAATTGAGAGTACTTACAATTAAAGAAGCAAAATCAAAGATCAAAGCTTGCTATAAAATGCTATAATGGAAATTGAAATAAAACCCTAAGAAAGTAATGCTATACTACTCCTACTCCTACTCCTAATTACTCCCTAAAACTATCTAAGTGAGCTCTCTATGCATGTGTTGAACTCCCCTTCATATAGCATTCCAATTCAGCCTCCAAGCCTTCCAAAATGGTCCAGGAGGCCTCAAAAAATGCGCTGCACGTGTTTCATTAATGAAATCACGTGTTGGGTCCTGTGCGTACGCACACTTGGCTGAAAATTGACCTGTGCATACGCACAGATGGTCGTGCGGACGCACACATGGAAATTCCTTCTTGTGTGCACGCACGCTTACTTGTGCGCACACACACTTTGCTGTGTGTGCTTTTCCTTGTTTTCTTCAGGTTTTCTCCCTTGTACATGCTTTCTTCAACTTTTGGCTATCCATTCTTGCCTCAAAGGCCTAAAATCACTCAACAAACCTGTCATGTCATTAAATGAAATAAAAGTGGAATTAAATTGCTCATTTCAAGCACAAAATTGCATGTTTTCACATTTATGATCAAATTGGGGACAAAACATAAAAGTATGCTATTTTGGTGCTTAAGTTTGAGTTCATGTGCTAGAATCCATCCAAATTGAGTAAAAATACATCATCAAATATGCACTCATCATTGCCTCCCAACAAGCGCTCTTTTAATGTCATTAGCTTGACATGCTGCTCATGACTTTCTTCTTCTTCTTCCAGTTTGTTACGAGGAATGACCTCATGGGAAAAGAAGAGCCAGTCAGTGCCCCCTTTCTTGGTCTCCTCTCAGCAAGCTTCCTTTTGTTATTTCCTTGATTGAACTTGCTTGCTAGATTAGGGGTTGGATTGCTTGTAGTTGACCTTTTCTTCTTCATGGATATGAAAAATTGTGGCTTGGTCACAATCCTCTTCTCGGTGTTGTTGTTGTTTGCCTTCACTTCTTGGATATCAAGACTTGGGTGTTGTGTGATGGTTGGAGTGTCCTCTATCAAAAGCCTCTTGAATTGGTGGTTCAATGAACCCTTCTTCAATGTATCTCTTTGCTTCAATTGAGTGTGAACTTCCTTGATTGGCTTCCTCCCTTTCTTCTGTATGATGTTTCATTAAGTCCTTTGGGAGTGAGTCTTCATGTTCCTCTGTCACCTCAATTAGCCTCAGTGGATGTGAGGCTCATATATCTCCACTACCACCTTGTCCATTGAGATTTCACTTGACACAAGGACCTTTTCTTCCACTTCCTCACTCACAAATTGGTTTTCATCCTCAATGGTTGGCAATCCTAAGTTTCTCCTCATTTTCTCTAAGTGTCCATCCATCTTCTTGAAGAAGATTTCTTCTTCTATCTAGGATTATTCTTGTCTTTCCAATAAATCTCTAGACTTTTGAAGGAGATATAGATGTGTTGTGATGAAGTTGTTTTGGGATGTATGGAATGAGTTTTGTGAATTTCGTGGATGTTGAAATGAGTTGTATGGATCTTGGAAGGGACTTTGTGTTGAGGTATACTCAAGTGATGAAAAATTCTGACATGAAAAATCAGGAGATGGGGTGTCACTTGGTACAGGAGTTTCTTCATCTTGCTCTTCTACTTCCTCCTTTACACTCAACATTTGGTCTACCAGCACTTCCATGTTTTTGAAGGAGTTTTCTTGTTCTTTCCAGGATTTCTTTGTCTCCTCCTCACATCTGTCGAGCATGGACTCAAGCTTTGAGAGCCTTTGGTTCAGAGAGGTTTATGTGGGTTGTGAGTTTTGGAAAGAATTTTGTGTTGAGAGGTAGTCAAGTGATGAAGAATCTTCAAATGAAAAACTGGGAGGTGGGGTTGGAGAATTTTGCATGAATGCATTAAAGGTACTCTCAAGTGATGATGGCTCTTGATAGGTAGAGTATGGACTATTGAATGCTATTTGGTTTTGATCTTTCCACTCACAACATGAGTAATTGTTGTATTCATCAATGTATGGATCATTTTGTGGTACTGGGGAGCAATCTTGCTTGAATGTATTGAAAGCATAATCAATTGATGATGTCTCTGGATGATTAGAATATGAAGCATTGAAATCCCTTCCTAGCCATAATTTGTATCAGTGTCATAACAATATGAGTCACTTTGTGGCTCTGGGAGGTAGCTCATTTCACTTGATTGTTCATACTCCCTCATTCCTTGTTGATATTTCCAGCCACCATGAGGATAATGACATAAATCATCTTGTGGTGGTGGGCAATATCTCATGAAATTGTCTTCAACATTTTGTGGTCCTGGAGCATATCCCCACTGGTTGGATTGCATAATCTGTCATTTCTTGGGAATATTCTCAGCCACCATTAGAATAGTCATTTGGTGATGGTGGGAATATCCCATGAAATTTGTTTGATCAAAAGATGAGTTGAACTCCATTTAAATTTTGAAAAACCGAATCACCAATGAAAATTGAAATTCATGTCACAGATGAGAATTTCTTAGTAAGGCAAAAATATAAACAACTTAGTATCAGCAGAAAGTACTCAAATGACAAAAACAAAGCAAATGCTTAATCTAGACTTATCACCCACTTAATCATTGTTGGTCTATATCAATCCCTAGCAACGGCGCCAAAAACTTTATGAGGAAAAATTGAATTCCGCACAAACTAACCGGCAAGTGTACTGGGTCGCATCAAGTAGTAAAACTCACCGGAGTGAGGTCGATCCCACAAGAATTGATGGATCAAGCAACTTTAGTGGGATGATATGTCTAGTTAAGCTGACAGTGGTGATTTGAGATAGAATTAATTTGACAGAATATGAATTGCAAGGAATTTAAGGTGCTGAAAGTAAATGGCAGAAACTTAAATGGCAAGAAAAGTAAATTGCATCAAACGTAAAGGGCTTTGGGTGCAGGAAAATTAAAGGAAGCAGTAAATCCAAGCAATTAAATGAACTCAAGGACAATTAACAGAAAGAAAAATTCACTAGGGATTGGAGATATCATAATCCACAATGAATCAAATGGGTCTCAACTCCTTTCTCAATCATATGAGTAGATCTATGGCAGATTGAAATTGATTAGATCCAAATTCCTTGGCAATCTAATCTCTCTAATCACAATCAATCTTGCCAATTCCTTGATCTAATTTTCATGAGAAGAGGTTAAGTACATATCTCTCATTCATAAGCCACACTAACTCTCAGGATCTCAATTCCTCCCATATGGTGTTGATCATGAGAATAGTAAATGATAGAGCCTCAGTCCTAATGCTCATGATTCCCCTTCCGAGGCTCACACAAGCATTTAGCAGATTTAAGCCCCCTTCCAGAGTGAATTAATCTCAATAAAAACAGAAGATATCCTATAGCTACACAAATGAATTGAGAAGAAGAAGAAGTTCACTAAATCATGTGAATCATAACAGAGCTCTTCCCCCTAATGATTTGGGGTTCAGTGAATCATAGCTCTCAGAACAATTGGAGAAGATTAAAATTACATGAAAGTGAATTGTAAGCAATATGATCAAAAATGTAAATTTGCATCAGAGGCTAGAATTGAAAATGGCATTGAAATAAAACTGAATTCAGTACAGACTAGGAAGAAAATGCAGAAAGTAAAATGGGTAGAAAAGGTAAATTCTATACTAAGCTCTCTAGAGTCTCTAATCCTCCAAGAGAGCTCTGGAGTCTCTAATCATCCAGCCTTCTATTCTACTCGTACTCCTACTGTCCGTAAAAGTCTCTCTAGAATGTAAAATGAAAGCCTTTATATAGGTTTCCCTAAATTACAAATTGAAATGAAATTGAAAACAAGTTACAATTAAATGAAAATAAACTATTCTAGATGATCCTTGTAGTCTTCATTGAGTGATATGAGTGGGCTTGCTTGCTTGTAGTTCAAATAGGCTTGGAATGAAGTTAATTTGAGCAGAAATTCGCTTCCAGGAGAGCGTAGCATTCATTTGGAGAACGGGGTGCTTTTACACCCACGCGCACGCGTCACCCACACGTACACGTGGCCTTCAACATTTGCTCTTGTGACGCGTACGCATGCTATATGCGTGTGCGCTTGATAAACCCCATTTTTAGGGTTTATCTTGCGTTGAATTTAGAGCATTTTATCAACCTTTTCCCACATTTATTCAATAAAATATAATGGTTTTGTGATTTTTCCTTAATTTGTGCTTAAATGTGAAAACATGCTTTTAGACCCTCAATTTGATAATTTTAATCTTCCTTTGATTCCACTAGATGCCTTGATGTGTTTGTTAGTTATTTTAGATTGAAAAGGCTAGGAATGGATCAAAGGAGTGAAGAGGAAAGAATGCAAAGCGGAGAACACATGGAAAAACTAAAGATTTGGTTGCACTCATCCACGTGCACGCGCAACAAATGCGCACGGGTGCGGTACACGTACGCGTTGGTGCTAGCACGTGATTTTTAAGTGAAATCTTGCTTGGCGAATTCACAGGGTTGTGGGGCCCAATCTGAACCAACTTTGGCGCCAAAATGCTTAAAAGGACCAATGATTGAAGGGGAATGCATCATGCCATCACTTTACACATAGTTTATTTTAGTTTATAGTTTAGTTTAGCTCATGCTTTAGTTAGTTTCTAGAGAGAGAAGCTCTTTCTTCTCTCTAGAATTAGGATTAGGTTTAGGTGAATAAGCTTAGATCTAGGTTTTAATTCATGCTTTCATCTACTTCTACCTTTCAATTCTTTGTTGTTAAATCTTGTTCTTCTATTCCTTTGTTGTAATTTCCTCTATTTTGTTTCTATACTTTGTTGTGATCTACTCTTGTTCCTTTTATTTTCTTTTAATGCAATTTGAGGTAATTCATGTTAATTGTGCTTTTTTTTATTGTTGTTGTTAATTTTTTGCAATAAGTTGTCGTTAGATTTCATTCTTGTTGTCAATTTACTATGCTTTCCTTTTATGCCTTCCAAGTGTTTGTCAAAATGCTTGAAAGGATGTTAGGGTAGAATTTTATGTTCTTGGCTTGGGAAGGTAACTTAGGAATTCTTGAGTTATTGAATTTTATGTTATTGAATCACCACCCATTGGACAAGAAATTGAAGCTATTAAAGACAACTCAACGCCAAATGATATTGGTGAACTCATTGAAGAATCTTCCATTGGATATGAAGTTGATATTGAAGTAGATTTCATACAACCTCCGAAAGTTGACTTGATTGATGATGAGAAGCAATTATAAGAAGTTGACAAGCGAGAAGAAATTAAAAGAAGTTGTCAAGAGGTAGAAACAACTAAGGAAGAACCTAAGGGAGTAGACCTCGCATTGTCTAAGTGTGGGGAGGTCCCCCTTCTTAAATCACCATCTAACACAACATTCAAGTGGGTAAAATTCCTACCCTTAAGCTTCACTTGCTTGATTGAAATGGATGGGCAAATTAGAGCTCTTTGTGGAGTTAGTGGTAAGAGTGAGTTGTATGGTGGTTGGAAGTTTGGCATTAGGCTCATTAAGGTCGAAGCTTCAAGGTGTAGGCACCATAACTGGATGAATGAAAATTTGTGTGGGTTTAAGAAGAATGTTTGGTGTGCTAAGGAGAATTCTATGTGTCAACCACCTGGATGGATGAACCATGACAATCAACTTGAGGACGGGTGCGAAAATAAGATATGGGATCTCAGATCACACTTTGAAGACCAACTTTGGAAACTCATATCTTGGGTTGAACTTCACCCAAGCTTGGTGAAGACTGTTGGAATTTCTGACAACCAATTGAGGCGCAAAGACCCTTGGAGATTTAAGGATGAGTACAAACACAAGCCACCTTGATAAAGAGCTTCCCAAATGTCCAACTTAAGGACTTAAAACAAAAGTGCTAGGTGGGAGACACCCCACCATGGTAAACTCTTTCCACTCTCTTGTAGATTTGATTAATAAGTGATTTGAGTTGCCATTGTAGGTAGTTTCCTCTTCATATAGTTGCTTTAATAACTTGGTTGCTAGTTGCTTGTGATGAAAGTTTTCCCTGCTTGTACTTGGAAACTCTTCAAAAGCCAAAAATATTTTTGTGATTTTGCATTTTTGGTTGGTTTTGAGTTGTAGGTAGTGCTAGGGAGAGTTTAAGCTGCTTTTAGTTTTCCGAAAAAAAAAAAAGGGCAGGGACGCATACGCGTCGATGAGGGGATGCGACCTCCATACAATTTCTAGAGAGTTGTGCAAGTTTGGCGCGAGCGTTGGGCTTCTCGCACAAGCTGCAACCCACGTGGACGCGTACATCACGCGTACGCGTCGACTAATACAAGGATTTATACCGGGTTGGAATTCCACAAAATAATTCCATTGTTAGTATAGTCCAAACCATTAGACAATCCTCAAATCAAATTAAAATTTAGTTTTGTCACATGTACAAACCCCAATGAAAATTAACCGAAGTATTTAGACTCTGGGTCGTCTCACAAGGAATTGCAATGAAGTGGTCAATTATTGGCTATGAAAATGCAAGGGGTTTGGTAAAGGGACAATAAAATAAATGACATGGAAAGTAAAGAGAGCAATTAAAGGAAGCAATTAATAAAGAGAGATATTCATGGCAAGGGTTGAGAATATAGGCTTTCTATCCTAGTCATTAATCATAACAATAATTTACAAGAATTTATCTTATTACGTCATCCCCAACGATGGAAGAAGATATAGGTTATCTTCCATGAGAAAAAGTCTAACAAGACTAGCTAATATCAACCCAAATGTCCTAATTAACTCACTAATTAAATTAGCAAGAGATTAGAGTCAATGAAAATAATATTAACTAACAACTCTAGATCACTAACATAGGTTGGGTTTTCATGACTCAAGATTACCCAATTACTCTATCCAAGCCAAGAATGCTCAAAATCTACTCTAACATCCTTCCAAGCATTTTGTCAAACACTTGGAAGGCACAAAAGGAAAGCATGGTAAATTGCAAGGAAAGATAAAATCTAACAACTACCAATTGCAATTAAAGTAAATCCACAACTCAATTCAACAATAAAAGAAATATCAACATCAAATTTCATTAAAAGTAAACCAAATCCATCATGAGTGCATGAACATAAAAGAGGCATAAAAGTAAAATTAACACTACAAACCATGAGAAAGAAAGAGTAGAAGTAAGAAATCATAAAAGAAACAAGATGAAAACATGTAATTGAACCTAGATCTAAGATAGAGTTGTCCTAGGAACCCTAATTCTAGAGAGAAGAGGGAGCTTCTCTCTCTAGAAACTAACTTACATGATGCTATACTACAAACAATTGCTCCCTCCTTACCCAAGCTTGAATTCTGCATGAAATAGTATTAGAAATGAGTTGGATTGGGCCCAAAATGCTCTATAAATCACTGGCCACGAGTTGCTTTAGTAAATTACGTGCACCAATCGACGCGCATACGTATAGTGCACGTGCGCGTCTCTAGAAGTTAATCAACTATGATAAATTTTATATCCTTTTGAAGCCCTAGATGTTAGCTTTCCAACGCAACTAGAACTGCCTCATTTGGACCCCTGTAGCTCAAGTTATGGTCAATTGAGTGCGAAGAGGTCACACTTGACAGCTTTGCAGTTCCTTCATTTCTTCATGAGTTCTCCCACTTTGCATGCTTTTCTCCTCACTTCTTCCATCCAATATTTGCCTTATGAACCTAAAATCACTCAACAAACACATGAAGGCATCGAATGGAATTAAGGTGAGTTAAAATCACCAATTTAAGGGCCTAAAAAGCATGTTTTCACATTTAAGCACAAATCAAGGGAGAATTACAAAACCATGCTATTTCATTGAATAAATGTGGGAAAAGGTGATAAAATCCCCTAAAATAAGCACAGGATAAACCACAAAATTGGGATTTATCAAATCTCCTCACACTTAAACTAAGCATGTCCTCATGCTAAAATCAAGAAAGAAGCAAAGGGGTATCAACATTTATTCAATGCAAACTAACTAAATGCAACTTATCTATATGCAATCTATCTACATGAATGCATCCACTTAGTCAAAACAAGTCAATTTCCAAGAATACATATACAAGCACAAGGGCTAAGGCAATAGAAATTAAATCAACCTACAATTGAATTGAATCATTGAAAGATTTTACAAACTTGCAAGAAAAGATGATTATAGGTGGATACATGTAATTGAGCGATCGAACCCTCACCGGATGTGTAACCGCTCTAGGCACTCAAGTGTATGGGGTTGATTCACTCAACTCTCCCTTAATCATGATTTCCACGATTTGTTTTTCATTATACATCCATACAAATATCATGAGGGCTTTCCCATAGGTTGTAATGGGCTAGGGTCAAGGTAGGATGCATATGGTCAAGTGAGCTTGAAATTTGAATTTTTTATTAATTTAAACTTCCCACCTAACCTATGACAACCTATACAATTCTAAACAAAGCTAGCTATCCATTCTTCACTTTTTCACACACTCATGCATTCCCCTTTTCATCACCACACATATGCATTGATTATTATTGAACTTCACTTTGGGGCACTTTGTCCCCTTTTTATTGCTTTTTTTTTTCTTTTCTATATATATATATATATTTTTTTTTCTTTTTGTTTTTCTCATCATTTTTTTTCTTTTCAAACTAAAATGTATTGATGCCAGGGCATCATGGCAACTTTTACTAGCAATTTTTTGTATGCTTTAGGTTGGTTTCATGCATTTTCTTAGGAAATAAAAAAGTATTTGGATGAAAATGAATTCACACCATGATTCAAGCAAACATTGTGAATTTTGAATGATTTCATGAGAATTATGCATGAATTGAATGATAAAATGGATGATGCATGATCTCATGATTAAGAGCAAGACTTTGATGTACTTTGTTTCATTGATTTCAGGTAACAAGAAGCAGAGAAGAGCCACGTTAGTACCACTAACGTGGCCATTAAAGTGGAAGGAAGGAAAGCTTGGAAAGTTAGTGAGAACGTTAACGCCACTAACGTTAGCGAAGGGCAAGAAGACCCACGTTAGCGAACCCGTTAGCTCCACTAACGTGGGCACTAACGTGGAAGAAAAGAGAAGCCCTGACGTTGGGATTTTGCTAGTAAAGAATTTCATAAAAATAGTCGCATTATAGATATAGTCTCTAATCCGACAGAAATCCCTTCGTACAAACGTTTTGGTTGTCACAAGTAACAAACCCCTTTAAAATTGATAACCGAGTATTTAAACCTCGGGTCGTCTTCTCAAGGAATTGCTGGAAAGTATGTTCTTATTATTGGTTATGGAGATTGTAAATTTGGGGTTTTAAGAAGTAAGGTGGGAATATGTTATATGACAAGTAAAATAAAATAATACTAATAAAATCTCTTGGCAAGATATGAAGAACTGGAAGTCCTATCCTTATCAATTGTGATGAGAATTGGATTTTAATCCCACTTTGTTAACCTTTACTAAACAAAGGAAAATTAAGTGGACTGATTAGCTTGATTCTCAAGTCCTCGTCAACTCTTGTGGAGAGACTAGCTTTAGAGCAATCCTAGTGCAATCAGAATCTGCCAATTTCAACCACTGTTTTATTTGACAGCTCAAGTGTTACCAATTACTTGACCCAAGCCAAAAAGGAAAAATCCAAATTATTTATATAGATAAAAGAAAGCAATCATAAGTCTGAAATACCTCAAAATATATTAAATAGAAAATCAATCTAAACATAGAGAGTCATAAACAAAAATATGAAAAGAAATAAAAGAACATTGAACCTGGATTGACAGTCACTCCTAAAACTAAGAGAAGTCCTAAATCCTAATCCTAAGAGAGAGGAGAGAACCTCTCTCTCTAAAAACTACATCTACTCCTAAAATTCTGAATATGAAAGCCCCCTATGAATGGATGTATTCCCCCACTTTATAGCCTCTAATCTGTGTTTTCTGGGCCGCAAACTGGGTCAGAAATAGCCCAGAATTCGCTGGTCTCGAATTCAACCACGCTGGATTTTTGTCACTGCGACGCGGCCGCATGGATCATGCGGTCGCATGGTCTAGAGTCAGAGAAACTATAACATATTATATATCAAATCGAAGCCCCAGACGTTAGCTTTCCAACGCAACTAGAACCGTATCGTTTGGACCTCTGTAGCTAAAGTTATAGCCGTTTTAGTGTGAAGAGGTCAGGCTGGATAGCTTAGCAACTTCTTCATCTTCTTGTATTCCTTCCACTTTTGCATGCTTTCTTTCCATCCTCCAAGTCATTCCTGCCCTATAATATCTGAAAACACTTAACACACATATCAAGGCATCTAATGGTGATAAGAGAGGATTAATAATAAGCAAATATAAGATCAAAGAAGCATGTTTTCAATCAAAGCACATAATTAGGAAGGCAAATGTAAAACCATGCAAATAGTATGAATAAGTGGGTAAAGAGTTGATAAAAACCACTCAAATGAGCACAAGATAAACCATGAAATAGAGGTTTATCAACCTCCCCACACTTAAACATTAGCATGTCCTCATGCTAAGCTCAAGAGAAAATATAAAGATGAAGAGGAATGATAGAGAGTATGCAATGCAACCTATGAATGTAACTACATGCTAAGATGTTTCTACGTACTTGGTAAAAAATAAACAAATCTTTCAAGAACAAATATGAACTAGATTTCACCAATTCAAATCATAAAAATAAAGCACAAATAGACTTGTAGAAGAAAATAGCTTATGAAAGTAGGGAACAAGGAATTGAGCATCGAACCCTTACTGGTAGTGTATACACTCTAATCACTCAGGTGTTTAAGGTTCGATCTCTCAATTCTTTACTAACCTTGCTTTCTAAGGCTTGCTCTTCATCTAACAATCAACATAAATTTAATGCACAGATACACATATCAAGAGGTCTTTTAAGGGTTGTAATAGGGTTAGGGTGAAGGTAGGATTGTATTTGGTCAAGTGGACTAAAATCTGAATCCTTAATTAACTTAAACTTTCCACCTAACTTTAGACAATCCATGTAATCACAATACAAATTCTAACTATCCATCAACCATGTTTTCTACATTATTCATGCATTCTAATTCTAAGTACCATACATATGCATTGCTTTCACCACTTACTTTGGGGCATTTTGTCCCCTTTCTCTTATTTGCACTTTTTCTTTTCTTTCTCTCTCTCTTTTTTTTTATATATATATTTTTTTCTTTTTCTTTTATTTTTCTCAATGCATATGATTAATTTATTGAATGCATGAACATGTCCTAAACATTTTTTTCACATTTTTAGGAAATTCTAACATACTCATTTCTCAAACCAAATATTTCCAAACCCAATTTTCCACACTTAAATCATAAGCACTCTCACTAGTCTAAGCTAACTAAGGACTCAAATTAAGGACATTATTGTTTTTCACTTAGAGTTAATGATGTGCTAAAGTAAAGAACAAAGGGGTAAAATAGGCTCAAATTGGTTTGCAAAGGATAATGAAAGGTAAGGCCATATGGGTATGTAAGCTCAGTGAAACAAAGGCCTCAATCATGTAAGTGTATGCATACATCAAATTATGGAAATATAGAATTAAGAAAGACAAAAATCACAATTTTAGAGAGAAAAATACACACTAAAACAAAATTTTGGTTGATAAAATGCAACCAATTCAAATAGGCTCAAAAATCTCACAGGTTTTGTGTGTTCAAGCTCTAAACCATGTTCCAGTATAATATCTCTTCAAACAAGTGTAAAATTAAATTTTATTCAAATTAGTGAAATTCTCTAAAAATTTTCTTTGAAAAAGAAAATATTACTTCAACCAAGTGGTAAAATATGCAAAAAAATTAAACAAATATGCAATCAAACACGCAAATGCAACAATGAATAAGGAAAATAAATCATTGGTGTTGAGATAGAGGAGTAACTAACCCATGGAGATCGGTATCGACCTCCCCACACTTAAAGATTGTACCGTCCTCGGTGCATGCTGAGATTTGCAAGTGGACAGGGGTTGTGGTTCCTCAGCTGGGGCTCTTTTTGTTCCTTTCCTTGCCGGTAGTTTGGGAGTAGCTTTCTCTTTACCCTTCTTGGTGGCCATCCTGAAAAGGGAAAAAGAAAGTGACTTTTTAAAGCTAAGGGTTAGAGCAAGGAAGAGAGCGGGAAAGGTGGTAATCAATGCACATTAAGATATACTGACATTATCACATGCTCGCGAGTACATGTGAAAAGTCATCAATGGAAAGTAGCTAGTGCATATGATGACAAGTGAATGCAAGGTGTTTATTGGCATGCTGGCAAAGGCATGAGTAGCATAGATCAAGTATTCAATGTCCAAATTAGATTACCAAGTCTTTCAAACTATCAACATGTTTGTAATAACAATTATATTTAATCAAAAAAACATGAAAGGGGTTTTGTGAAAAACAAGCATTTATAATAGTAGATTAAAAGAAATCTTAAAAATAGTGCACAATGCCATACGGGCGTTTTCACAAACACATAGCGTGCATGGTAAATAAGCTATTTGAAAGTATTAAATTGAACATGCAAGCAACCCTTTAAAAAGTAATATATAATTGTCAAACCATTTTAATAATCCAAAAATATATAAAAATAATGACTCAAATAAATTTCTAACACCAATGAAAATAATGCAATGAATGAAAGTATGCAAATAAATTAAATAAAATAGAATGAGAGGGAAAAAAGGATGAGAAGAAGAAAAAGAAAGTGAGAAAGGAGAGAGAAGGAAGAAATTAGGATTAGAAAAGAAAATATAAGAAAATTGGCACTAATCCGGATAGGTTATGCGACGCTGGCGACGCGGTCGCGTGGTGCGCGATAAGGTTGGGTGACGCGGACGCGTGGGGCACACGATCGCGTGACTTGATTTGTGCTAGTGGCACGAGTGCAGCCTCGCGGTCGCACAACTCTCTGTTCAAAACTCAATATTGCCAAAATCCAGGGTGACGCGGTCGTGTGGTCGACGCGATCGCGCGGGTGGCCTTATTTCCAATATGACACGGCCGCGTGGGTGACGCGTTCGCGTGGCAGGGCTTGTGCTACTAGCACGGCTCCAGCCCAACTCCAGCTCAACTTTCTGCCATACACCCTTTTTGCGCCGATTTCAGGTCACGCGGCCGCGTGGGTGACGCGGTCGCGTGTGAGGCCATTATTCCCATATGACGCGGTCGGATGGGGTGATTTGTGCCATTGGCATGCCTCCAGCGCTGCTCCTGCGAAACTCTCTGTTCATATTAATATTGTCTCCCATCTCCTTGCGACGCGGACGCGTCGCTTATGCGGTCGCGTCGCTTATGCGGTCGCGTCGCTTATGCGGTCGCGTCGTGTGCTCGCTTTTCTTTTTTTTTTTTTGGTCTGAAAAGATGCAAAATGCAGTGTTAATATGAATGTGATACAAAACTCCAGGTTCAATAAAATAAAATAAAACTTGAATGCAAATAAAACTAAATAAAAAATGAAAAAGGAATGATCATACCATGGTGGGTTGTCTCCCACCTAGCACTTTTAGTTAGAGTCCTTAAGTTGGACATTTGATGAGCTTCCTGTTATGGTGGCTTATGCTTGTATTCATCCAGGAATCTCCACCAATGTTTGTATCTCTAGTAACCTCCGGGGACCCAGACATTGCCTTTGCACCCACCGTCTTTTGGTTGAGCAATATTGTTCCATCCGGGTGGCAAGCATTCTGAATTCTCACGTAAACGGCCAAAAAACTTCCTAGACCCATTCCGTTGAGCTTTACACCAACCCTTGCATTTAATCTTAAAGCTTCCAACCATGATGAACCTTGCAGGACAATTCTTACCACTGACCATCTTCCTCTTACTGTTAATGCCACAAAGAGTTCTAAGTTGACCATCCGTCTCCAGTAGCCCATATTCAAGTGGGATTAGAAAGCTAAGGGATATGAAATTTACCCACTTGAATGTTGTGAAGGATGATGTCAACTTAGGGGGAGGTATTTTCAATGAAATTGCAAGCTCCACTCCCTTGTGCTCTTCTCTGATAATTACCACCTCTTTGCAAGCTTCTTCAATTTCAACCTCTTCCTCTTGGTAGCTCTCTTCCAATTCAATCTCCTCTTTATTGCTTTCCAAGGGCATGGGAGGTTGTGCTTCTTCTTCTTCATGAATCTCCATCTCTTGATCAACCTCTTCCAAGTCTTCAACTGTGATATGCTTTGGAGGTTGTACACCCTCCTCAGCATCAATTTCAAACGTCTTGAAAGGGGGTTCTATGACTGGACTTTCCCATGGAGGTTCTGCATCTTCTAAGTCTTCAACCAACTCTTCTTCTTGAATAATGACAGCTTCTTGATGCCAAGGCATCATAGGCTAGTTTCACTAGCATTTTTCTGTTAGTTTTAGTTGTTTTATGCATTTTCTTGAGCTTAAAGTAACCAAAAATGGTTAAATGAAGAACAAAGTAATGAACCATCCAAACAATATGATTTTGATGCAAATTCCATGAGTTTTAGTTCTATTACTTAAATGCTATGAATGAAAGATTTCTCATGAAATTTTGCAAGACTTTGATGCAATTGTTTGGATGATTTCAGGGAAGAAGAGGCTAGGCAAGGAAGCAACAAAATCAATAAAGGAAGCTTGAATATCACATGTGGAGTTTAAGTTCCAGTTTAAGCCTAAACTGGAGCTTAAACGCCAAAATCATGAAGGATAAGAAATGCTGGGATTGAAGTTTAACCTCCAGTTTGACCTCAAACTGGAGGTTAAACGCCAGAATGAAAAGCCTCACTTAAGGAGCATTCCACGTTTAACCTCCAGTTTGACCTCAAACTGGAGGTTAAACGCCAGAATGAGTATGCCACCCAGGGAGGAGTTCCACGTTTAACCTCCAGTTTGACCTCAAACTGGAGGTTAAACGCCAGAACCAGGAAGAGTACCAGGGGCCATTCCACGTTTAAGCTCCAGTTTGACTCAAACTGGAGCTTAAACGTGTTCGATAGCTTTTCTACTCCAGGGTTGCTCTCTCCATCTCCACGTTTAACCTCCAGTTTGACCTCAAACTGGAGGTTAAACGTGTTCGACACCTCCAGGGCCACCATTCCAAGCTTCCACGTTTAACCTCCAGTTTGACCTCAAACTGGAGGTTAAACGTGTTCGACCTCCAGTATGCCTCCACCCTTTTCCACGTTTAACCTCCAGTTTGACCTCAAACTGGAGGTTAAACGTGTTCGACCTCCAGGGCTGCCTTCCCTATCTCCACGTTTAAGCTTCAGTTTAACCTTAAACTGAAGCTTAAACGTGTTCGACTACATGACTTTCCAGGGCTACCTTCTTCCATTTCCACGTTTAAGCTTCAGTTTAACCTTAAACTGAAGCTTAAACGTGCTTCTACAAATGGCCTCACTGGAAGTGTCTGGCGTTTAAGCTGCAGTTTAAGCTTAAACTACAACTTAAACGCCACTCTTGAAAAAGGTTTCTGGGCCAAAAATATTGTGATTTAAGTTAGTCTTTGAGCACAATTATTAACTTAAACTTACTTTGGTATGAAACCCAATTGAATATCATGGTTTATGGGATTGGGCCTGAAGGATTGATGAGTTTGAAATCTCAATTTATTGAGTCATGTGTCATTATTTGATTATCACTAAGTTGGCTCAATAAATGTTACAGGATTTGGATCAACAACCTCATCAAGATTATGGATCATAAACCCAAGGCAAAAGGAAAGCAAGGAGAGGCCTCAAAGCCCAAGAAGCACAACTGAAGCTCAATATAGAAAGTGTATAAATAGGATAGAAGTTAAGTTAGAGGGAACTTTTACTTTGACTTTTAGCTAGTTTTCCTTTTCTTTGTAATTGAATTCAGAGCTATGATTCACTAAACCCCCTTTCATTGGGTTAGGGAGCTCTATTGTAATTCAATGAATCAATAATAGTTTATCTTCTTCTTCAATCTTTTCTCTTGAATTTTGTTAGAAAGCTTCTCGATCTAATTCCATTGAGTAGTTGTCTTGGGAAAGAAACTACTCATACTTGGAATCCTTCGGAGCCTTGGGAAAGGAATGGAGGATTCATGCTAGAGAAGCTTTCTCACAGTGGATTGGATTGGTGTTTGGATGGATATTGTGACATGTAATCCTACCAAATTGTGGTTCATGAAATTGTGTGGTATAATCAGTGATCAAGCATCATCTCTTCTTATGAACATTTAAACCAAGGGATTGGGAATTTGTTTGTTTTTAGAGAGTATTGGTGAGCCAAGGAATTGGGATCCAATCATATAAGATTGCCAAGCAAAATTCAATGAATGCATTGGTTGAGGAAGAGATTTACATGTTTTGATTCGGAGATTTCAATATCTCCTAAACCCAATGAATTCCCCATTTCTGATTTCCACTTTCTCTTTACATTCCGCAATTCAATTCTTGCAATCACCCCCATTCCCTTTTAATTTCAGCAATTTACATTCTGCTCTTTAATTCATGCAATTTAAGATTCAGCCATTTAATTTTCTTGTCATTTACTTTTCCCGCCAATTTTACATTCCGCAATTCTCATCTCAAATCTTGATTCAGCTCAACTAGAACACACTTCTAATCCGAATTGCTCACTCAACCAATCCTTGTGGGATTCGACCTCACTCTATTGTGAGTTTTTACTTGACGACGATAACCGGTGCACTTGCCGGAAGGAATTTTGCCGATCGTGCAATTTCCTAAATCGTAGCATAACAAGTTTATGCGCATCACTTCTTCTACTTGTTCTAGTACGAATTCATTCTCTGTCTTGTCCACTGGAGTTTCTGGTATCTCCTTCATGCTACGCTCTTCGTTAGACTGTTCACATGGGGCTTTGGCTGATCCTTGTGTATTTGAGCGCCTAGAAACCCATTGAATTACTACTTGCTCTAGTTGTCGAATGGTTGTTTGAAATCGATCTACTGTTTCCTTGAAACGATCCTTTGTCTCTTGATGCACTTGGCTTTCATAAATAGGATCATATTGCTCTTGGATTGATGGATATGGAGATGATGAATACTGAAGTGGTGGTTCTTGTGAGTAATTGGGTTGGAATTGGGGTGGTTCTATATATGGTTCATATGGCTCATAAGGTGGTTGGTATGGTGGTTGAGGGTTAGGGTCATATGGAGGTGAATGGCGGAAAGAGGCTTGTGAGTGTGGTGGTCCAAAGTTATGTTGAGGAAAGGGTTCATAGGCATATGGTGGTGGTTGTTGATAGTCCATTGGAGGTGGTTGTTGCCATGAGGGTTGATCAAATCCTTGTGGCTCCTCCCATCTTTGATTGTTCCAACCTTGATGCCTGCTCTCATTGTAATTTCTTCATCTTGTAACATTATTGTAACCAGACTCATAGCCAAAGGGGTGAGAGTTCATAGTAGAAAATAATAAATAAAAAAATAAAAACAAATTGAAATTAAAAGGTTATTTAAATTATGAATTTGAAAATTAAATTTTGAAATTTGAATTTTAAATTTTTAAAATTTGAATTTTTTTGAAATTTGAAATTTGAAATTTTTTTAAAATTTGAATTTAAAAAAAAATTTTAATTTGAATTTTGAAATTTGACTTTTGAAATAAGATAAGATAAGATAAAAATTTTAAAATAAAAATCAATAACCTCTTAATTTATGAAAAACTGAAAAAATAAAAATAAAAATAAAAATAGATCAAAAAGCAAATATTTATAATAACCAATAATAAGGCACACGTTTGCAATTCCCCGGCAACGGCGCCATTTTGACATTGGGATTTTTGCCAGTAAGGAATTTCATGAAAATAGTCGCGTAGTAGATATAGTCTCTAAACCGACAAAAATCCCTTCGTATAAACGTTTTGGTTGTCACAAGTAACAAACCCCTTTAAAATTGATAACCGAGTATTTAAACCTCGGGTCGTCTTCTCAAGGAATTGCAGGAAAGTATGTTCTTATTATTGGTTATGGAGATTGTAAATTTGGGTTTTTAAGAAATAAGGTGGGAATATGTTATATGACAAGTAAAATAAAATAATACTAATAAAATCTCTTGGCAAGATATGAAGAACTGGAAGTCCTATCCTTATCAATTGTGATGAGAATTGGATTTTAATCCCACTTTGTTAACCTTTACTAATCAAAGGAAAGTTAAGTGGACTGATTAGCTTGATTCTCAAGTCCTAGTCAACTCTTGTGGAGAGACTAGCTTTAGAGCAATCCTAGTGCAATCAGAATCTGCCAATTTCAATCACTGTTTTATTTGACAGCTCAAGTGTTACCAATTACTTGACCCAAGCCAAAAAGGAAAAATCCAAATTATTTATATAGATAAAAGAAAGCAATCATAAGTCTGAAAAACCTCAAAATATATTAAATAGAAAATCAATCTAAACATAGAGAGTCATAAACAAAAATGAGAAAAGAAATAAAAGAACATTGAACTTGGATTGAGAGTCACTCCTAAAACTAAGAGAAGTCCTAAATCCTAATCCTAAGAGAGAGGAGAGAACCTCTCTCTCTAAAAACTACATCTACTCCTAAAATTGTGAATATGAAAGTCCCCTATGAATGGATGCATTTCCTCACTTTATAGCCTCTAATCTGTGTTTTCTGGGTCGCAAACTGGGTCAGAAATAGCCCAGAATTCGCTGGTCTCGAATTCAACCACGCTGGATTTCCGTCACTGCGACGTGGCCGCATGGATCACGCGGTCGCATGGTCTAGCGTCAGAGAAACTATAGCATATTATATATCAAATCGAAGCCCCGGACGTTAGCTTTCCAACACAACTAGAACCGCGTCGTTTGGACCTCTGTAGCTAATGTTATAGCCGTTTGAGTGCGAAGAGGTCAGGCTGGACAGCTTAGAAACTTCTTCATCTTCTTGTATTCCTTCCACTTTTGCATGCTTCCTTTCCATCCTCCAAGTCATTCCTGCCCTATAATATCTGAAAACACTTAACACACATATCAAGACATCTAATGGTGATAAGAGAGAATTAATAATAAGCAAATATAAGATCAAAGAAGCATGTTTTCAATCAAAGCACATAATTAGGAAGGCAAATGTAAAACCATGCAAATAGTATGAATAAGTGGGTAAAGAGTTGATAAAAACTACTCAAATGAGCACAAGATAAACCATGAAATAGAGGTTTATCAAGCCCCAACGTTAGTGAGAAAGTTAATGGCATTAACTTTGAAGAAGGAGCAGCGTTATTGGCACAAATGAGTGCCAATAACGCTAGCGAAGCAAAAGAAGACCCATGTTAGCTTCCACGTTAGTTACATTAACTTGGGAACTAACGTGGAAGGAAAGGAAAGCGCCAACTTTAGTGGAAAAAGTGAGTGCCCCTAACGTTTGTGAAGCAAAGGAAGACCCACGTTAATGGCCACGTTAGTTACACTAACGTGGACATTAACGTGGGCAAAAGTCTCACTTGGCAGCCTGACCATGCCTTCTTCAAACAAGAATAACTTGAGCCACAAAGCTCCAAATGGTGTGATTCCAATGGTATTGGAAAGTAGGATTCCAGATCTTTCCAAGAATATATGGCACTACATGGTGGACACTGAATTTGAGGGAAAAAACCTGCCCTGAAAGTGCAAAGATGAACATGGTATCAACCTGTAGTAAGACCAGCTGACCTCTTCACCTTCCAAGAAGTGTAACTCGAGCTGTAGAGCTGCAAATGATGCGCTTTCAAAAGCGTTGTAAAGTAGACATCCATGGCTTTCCAAAAATATATAATAGTATGGGATGGACATTAAGTTTGAGCTCCAGAACCTGGAAATATTAATCCCCTGATCGCTAACGTTATTGTGACTCGCTTTTTCCAGTGACGCTAGCGACTATGCCAGCGACCTTGTCAACTTCAAAGGTGCATAAGTTGAGTTACAGAGGTCCAATTGAGGTTATTCTAGCTGCATTATAAAGCTGATATTCAGAGCTTTTCAACGATATACAATACTCTATAGTGGGCATGAAATTGGAGCACGAATCAGAGGCATCTTTTAAGCCCCAAAAACACCAACTGGGTAGCAAGTGTGACGTTAGCCACACTAACTTCAGCATTAATGCCACACTTGTAGCGTTAGTGTGGCTAACGTTAGCACTGACATTAGCACCTGGACCTCAACTTGATTCACTTACAAGGACCACCTAACCTCAAGGAAGCAAGCCCTCAAGTGTTAACCAATCAAGGCCACAAGAAGCATCTAGAATAGAAATTTTCATTTAATTGTAATTTGCTTTTAATTTCATTTCATTTTGTAATTTTGGAGAGCCTATATAAAGGCCTTAGTTTTTACATTCAAGACATTCGAGAATGGGGGATTGAAGAGGGTCTTCGGACTCCCTCCCCTCACACACTTTTCCTTCCCTTTCTTTTCTTTGTACTTTTCATTTATGAATTTTGAAGTTTCAATTTTAGTTTTAATCTTTATCTTTACTTTTCTGCACTTTCTTTCTTTTCTATTTTGGTAGAGCAATGATCAACTAACTCTTTTCATTGGGTTAGAGAGCTCTATTATGATTCAATGGATCAATTATAGTTCTTATTCTTCTTCTTTTTTCTTTTCTCTTGATTTTACTAGAGAGCTTTCGATCTTCATCAAATTGGGTAATTGTCTTAGAAGAGAAATTTCTCATACTTGGATTTTCTCTGAACCTTGGAAGAGGAATGAGGAAATCATGCTAGAAATGCTCTCTCACATTGGATTAGGTTGGGGGTTGGATGGATATTGTGACATTTAATCCTACCAATACTTTGATTTATGAATGTGTGTGGTATAATCAGTGACCAAACTTCATCTCTTCCCATGAGCAATTAAATCAAGGAATTGGGAAATTGTTCAAGCTTAGAGAGATTGGATTGCCAAGGAATTGGGATCCAATCCCTTAAGATTGCCAAGGAGATCAATGAATGCATTGATTGAGGTAGAGATGAGAATGAACTTGATCCGGAGGATTGCAATATCTCTTGATCCCAATGTTCATTTTATTTTTAGTTCTTACATTTACTTTTTTGCCATTTTACTTTTCTGCACCTTATTGCTTTCTTTACTTTTATGCCATTTACATTTCCTTGTTACTTATCACTCCAATATGATTCGTCTAACTAGGATAATTAATCAACTATTGATTGCTTAATCCGTTAATCTCTGTGAGATTCGACCTCACTCTTTTGTGATTTATTACTTGACGACAATTCGGTATACTTGCCAAGGGAAATCTGTTGAGAGACAAGTTTCCGTGCATCAAGTTTATGGCGCCGTTTTCGAGGATTAATTGTGATTAACAAACTACCGGTTGATTGATTTACTAGATTAGACACTTTTCTTTTGTCTTTGTTTTCTTTTGTTTCTTTATTTTCTTTTGCTAACTAACTGTTTGTGATATTGCCTCACTAAGAATCCCTTATTTATTACAATAGAGATTCCAATTTCTTTTTGTGATTATTGTTTGAGATAGAGCTTTTTGCAGGAAAGAAAGGAGCATCCATCATATTGTAGTCAAACAAATTTCATGGAAAACTCTCCACTACCACAGAATGATCCACTTTACTATGCTCATGGTGGGTGGGAGTATCAAAAACATGAAATGGGGTACTTTCCAAAGTCACAAAATGGTCCATATTTTGGTGAATTTGATCACTACTCAAGTTGTGGCTGGGAAGATCAAAATCAAAGAGATTTCACTCATTCATACTCCATTCATCAAGAGCTATCACCTCTCAATTATACAACCTCACCTCCAAGTTTTACATGCCTAAATTCTTCATCATTTGAGTATGCCTTAGCACAAAGTCTATCCCAAATCCATACAATTCATTTCACCATCCACAAAACTCAATCCACTACCCACAAGAGTCATACCACTTTCAGAACACACAACCACAAAACAACCAATTCTATTCACAAGCCAACCCCGACCAACCATTACAACCTACCCAACATCCATTAGATATAGTTGCTAGGATGGAACTCATCATTGAAGAACTCAAAAAAAGTAGAGAAAAAGAGAGACTCGCTAGGATAGAACTCCTCATTGAAGAAATGATAAAGACAAACGAAGAGGAGGAAATAGCAAAAATAGACCATGAAGAAAAATTAAGACAGAATGCACAAGTCTATTCTGAAGAACAATTTATTGAAGAGCTGAGATCACAAAGAGAGACCACTTCACTCTCTCCAGAAATAGAGGAGTTCATTCAAAGGTCAAGAACAATGGAGGAATCAGAAGAACAAGAAAAGGAGGCACCAATACCAAGTGAGATTTCTATCAAGAAGGAGGAGGTTGTGAGAGTATATAAGCCCAAAGCTCCATACCCACAGAGGCTACTAAGGGTGACAAAGGAACATGCAAACTCACTCTCAAAAGGCTCAATGCAACATCATGCAGAAGAAAAGGAAGAAGTCAATCAAGGGAGTCCACACTACTCCAATGAAACAGAGAGTTGCATAAAGGATGAGTTCATTGAACCACCAATTCAAGAAGCTCTTGATGAAGAGGATGCTCCAACCATCATACAACACCCAAGTACTGAAATCAAGGTGGTGAAGGCAATCAACATGAGCACTAAAAAGAGGATGGTGACCAAGAAAAGAAGGACAATATCCATGAAGATGAAAACGTCAACCAAAAGCCATCCCACCCCTACCCTAACAAGCAAGTTTACTCAAGCTAACAACAAAAGAAAGCTTGCTGGGGAGAGGCACTCAAAACAAGGGGCATTAACTGTCTCTTCTTTCCTCTCGAGGTCATTCCTCTTAACAAACTGGAAGAAGAAGAAGAAATTCATGAACAACATGTCAAGCTAATGACGTTAAAAGAGCTTTTGTTGGGAGGCAACCCAACCGTAGGTAAC
Organism: Arachis hypogaea; assembly: GCF_003086295.3. Lineage (NCBI taxonomy): Eukaryota > Viridiplantae > Streptophyta > Magnoliopsida > Fabales > Fabaceae > Arachis > Arachis hypogaea. The sequence goes on from NC_092050.1 coordinate 52,964,304, forward strand.
ATTTTCTTTCCTTGCTTAGTTTACTTTCAATAATTTGACATATGATTGCATTCTAAGTTTGGTGTTGCCATGCAACAAAATGATTTTCAATCTTCACTAGGTATTTGCATCATTCTAAAATGACAGTGTCACACTAAGTTTGGTGTTGCCACTTAAACTCTCATGCAAAGTACCATGCCAACACCACTTATTAATGCCATCATAACGTTTCTATTTTTAGTTCTTGTGCCTTTATTGTGATCCTTAATCTTGCTTGCTGAAACACATGCATACTCACACTTTATTCTAAGACATTCATGATCCATCATAAACCCCATCACCACTATTTTACTTGTTGCTTGAGGATAAGCAATCATTCTAAGTTTGGTGTGGGAAGGGAAAGAATAGGAGGAAAAGGGCAACAATAATGAAGATGAACTACAAGGTGGTAAAGTTCCTTTTTCCTCTTACTTATTTCCGGCACTTTAAAATTGCATGATTGTCTTCTATTTTCTTTGTATGCATGTGTGATTACTCCTTGTGAATAAGCATAATTTGATATTTGATTTGTAACATGTTGCTATGATATCATGATTATCATCTTGAATTTTACTTGCACCTAATATCTCTAAGAATGCAACAAGGAAATCACTCTTTTGAAAGGAGAATGTTGAAGAATTTTATAAATCTTAGGGCAAGAAAAAGATTAAGAGGAGTGGAGGTTCTGATTGTATGATTGTGTATTGAGGTTGCATGTTTGTAAAAACTTGCATGGGAGCTCATAGACAGGAATTGAAATTTAGAAAAGTATTATAGAATTTCTCAAACATCTATTGATCCAAGAAGCAGCAACAAAAGAAAACAAAAGAATAAGAAAAACAAAGAACAAGCCCAAGGCTCTGAGCATCAATTACTAGGAAGAAAAAGAAAGAAACAAGAACTCAAAGAGTTATTGTCCTAGTTACATGCTTGTGGTGGATTTGTGTCAAAGAGAGAGGCTTGAGCAAGTATATCCTAAATGGTGCTTCAACACCTAATACCTTAGACCAACTGGTTTGGGAGTATTGATTGAATGCTTATCTTAAAAAGCCGCTTTGAGACATGATACCTAGAGTCGAGGCCAAGATACAAAAAGAAAAGAAAAATGCTAGAAAATGAGTGCTGCTTCAAAGGTGACAATCTATAAAGAGGATTCCATAATATCATTTGAATGAAAGTCCTAAGATCTAAGACCTCCAAAATGTAAGGACTAATGAGCACTGGAATCCTTGCATAAGCATACAAATTAGAGTTAACCCCACTGTCACTTATTCACTTCACCCACTAAGATATCATAAGCAATTTTCAATACATTCCAATTAAGAGAATTCTTTGTGCATAGCTTTTTTCTTGCTTGGGGACAAGCAAGATTTAAGTTTGGTGTTGTGATGCCAGGGCATCATGGCTAGTTTTACTAGCCATTTTTTGTATGCTTTAGGTTGGTTTCATGCATTTTTTAGGAAATAAGAAAGTATTTGGTTGAAAATGCATTCACACCATGATTCAAGCAAACATTGTGAATTTTGAATGATTTCAAGAGAATTATGCATGAATTGAATGATAAAATGGATGATGCATGATCTCATGATTAAGAGCAAGACTTTGACGTACTTTGTTTGATTGATTTCAGGTAACAAGAAGCAGAGAAGAGCCACGTTAGTGTCTACGTTAGTGCCACTAACGTGGCCATTAAAGTGGAAGGAAGGAAAGCTTGGAAAGTTAGTGAGAACGTTAACGCCACTAACGTTAGCGAAGGGCAAGAAGACCCACGTTAACAAACCCGTTAGCTCCACTAACGTGGGCACTAACGTGGAAGAAAAGAGAAGCCCTAACGTTAGTGAGAAAGTTAATGGCATTAACTTTGAAGAAGGAGCAGTGTTATTGGCAAAAGTGAGTGCCAATAACCCTAGCGAAGCAAAAGAAGACCCACGTTAGCTTCCACGTTAGTTACATTAACGTGGGAACTAACGTGGAAGGAAAGGGAAGCGCCAATGTTAGTGGAAAAAGTGAGTGCCACTAACGTTTGCGAAGCAAAGGAAGACCCACGTTAATGGCCATGTTAGTCTCACCTGGCAGCCTGACCATGCCTTCTTCAAACAAGAATAACTTGAGCCACAACGCTCCAAATGAGGTGATTCTTATGGCATTGGAAAGTAGGATTCTGGATCTTTCCAAGCATGTATGGCACTACATGGTGGACACTGAATTTGAGGGAGAAAACATGCCCCGAAAGTGCAAAGATGAACATGGTATCAACCTGTAGTAAGGCCAGCTGACCTCTTCACCTTCCAAGAAGTGTAACTCGAGCTGTAGAGCTCCAAATGATGCGCTTTCAAAATAGTTAGAAATTAGACATCCAAGGCTTTCAAACAATATATAATATTATGGGTTGGACATAAATTTTGAGCTCCAGAACCTGGCAATATTAAGCCCCTGATCGCTAACGTTATTGTGACTCGCTTTTTCCAGTAACGCTAGCGACTATGCCAACGACCTTGTCCACTTCAAAGGCGCATAAATTGAGTTACAGAGGTCCTATTGAGGTGATTCTAGTTGCATTAGAAAGCTTTCAGAGCTTTCCAACAATATATAATACTCTATAGTGGGCATGAAATTGGAGCACGAACCAGAGGCATCTTTTAAGCCCCAAAAATACCAACTGGGTAGCAAGTGTGACGATAGCCACACTAACTTCTGCACTAACGCCACACTTGTAGCGTTAGTGTGGCTAACGTTAGCACTGACATTAGCACTTGGACCTCAACTTGATTCACTTACAAGGACCACCCAACCTCAAGGAAGCAAGCCCTCAAATGTTAACCAATCAAGGCCACAAGGAGCATCTAGAATAGAAATTTTCATTTAATTGTAATTTGCTTTTAATTTCATTTCATTTTGTAATTTAGGAAAGCCTATATAAAGGCCTTAGTTTTTACATTCAAGACATTCGGGAATGGGGGATTGAAGAGGGGTCTTCGGACTCCCTCCCCTCACACACTTTTCCTTTCCTTTCTTTTCTTTGTACTTTTCATTTATGAATTTTGAAGTTTCAATTTTAGTTTTAATCTTTATCTTTACTTTTCTGCACTTTCTTTCTTTTCTATGTTGGTAGAGCAATGATCAACTAACTCTTTTCATTGGGTTAGAGAGCTCTATTGTGATTCAATGGATCAATTATAGTTCTTATTCTTCTTCTTCTTTCTTTTCTCTTGATTTTACTAGAGAGCTTTCGATCTTCATCCAATTGGGTAATTGTCTCGGAAGAAAAATTGCTCATACTTGGATTTCCTCTGAACCTTGGAAGAGGAATGAGGAAATCATGCTAGAAATGCTCTCTCACATTGGATTAGGTTGGGGGTTGGATAGATATTGTGACATTTAATCCTACCAATACTTTGATCTATGAATGTGTGTGGTATAATCAGTGACCAAACTTCATTTTTTCTCATGAGCAATTAAATCAAGGAGTTGGAAAATTGTTCAAGCTTAGAGAGATTGGATTGCCAAGGAATATGGATCCAATCACTTAAGATTGCCAAGGAGATCAATGAATGCATTGATTGAGGAAGAGATGAGAATGAACTTGATCCAGAGGATTGCAATATCTCTTGATCCCAATGTTCATTTTATTTTTAGTTCTTACATTTACTTTTCTTACCGCTTTACTTTTCTACACCTTATTGCTTTCTTTACTTTTATGCCATTTACATTTCCTTGTTACTTATCACTCCAATATGTTTCGTCTAACTAGGATAATTAATCAACTATTGATTGCTTAATCCGTTAATCTCTGTGGGATTCGACCTCACTCTTTTGTGAGTTATTACTTGACGACAATTCGGTATACTTGCCGAGGGAAATCTGTTGAGAGACAAGTTTCCGTGCATCATGTATACAAGAACATCAATGCATATGGTTTTGGTGTGCAAAATCGTGATCATTACTTCCTTGGTAACGACGCTAAAAACTCAATACGCACGTTCATGATCTTAATTCTGTTTCACAACTTCGTACAACTAACCAGCAAGTGCACTGGGTCGTCCAAGTAATAAACCTTATGTGAGTAAGGGTCGATCGCACGGAGATTGTCGGCTTGAAGCAAGCTATGGTCACCTTGTAAATCTCAGTCAGGCGGATTCAACTGATTTTATGAATTGATAAGTAAAAAAGAAATAAAATATAAAATAGGATAGTGGTACTTATGTAATTCATTGGTGAGAATTTCAGATAAGCGTATAGAGATGCTTTCGTCCCTCTGAACCTCTGCTTTTCTGTTGTCTTCATCCAATCCTTCCTACTCCTTTCCATGGCAAGCTGTATGTTAGGCATCACCGTTGTCAATGGCCACCTGTCCTCTCAGTGAAAATGGCCCAATGCGCTGTCACTGCATGGCTAATCATCTGTCGGTTCTCGATCATACTGGAATAGGATCCATTGATCCTTTTGCATCTGTCACTACGCCCAGCACTCGCGAGTTTGAAGCTCGTCACAGTCATTCAATCCCTGAATCCTACTCGCAATACCACAGACAAGGTTTAGACTTTCCGGATTCCCAAGAATGGCCGTCCATGGGTTCTAACTTATACCACGAAGACACTAATAACTCGGACTCGGTCCCCTGTATTAGATATCCAAGAGATATCCATTCAATCTAAGGTAGAACGGAAGTGGTTGTCAGGCACGCGCTCATAAGTTGAGAATGATGATGACTGTCACAATCATCACATCCATCATATTGAAGTGCGAATGAATATCTTAGAAGCAGAATAAGTTGAATTGAATAGAAAAACAGTAGTACTTTGCATTAATCTTTGAGGAACAGCAGTGCTCCACACCTTAATCTATGGTGTGTAGAAACTCTACCATTGAAAATACACAAGTGATAAATGTTCAGGCATGGCCGAATGGCCTGCCCTCACAAAAGTCTAAGATAGCATAAAACTAATCAAAGATGATCCAAAAGATGTAAATACAATAGTAAAAAGTCCTATTTATACTAAACTAGTTACTAGGATTTACAGGAATGAGTAAATGATGCACGTGTAGAGGTCTTTCTTGGAGTTGAACGCCATTTTGTAACCTGTTTCTGGCGTTTAACTCCACTTTGCAACCTGTTTCTGGCGTTTGACTCCAGAATGCAACATGGAACTGGCGTTCAACGCTAGTTTCTGGAAAGCCCTGGATGTCTACTTTCCAACGCAAATCAGAGCGCGCCATTTGGAGTTCTGTAGCTCTAGAAAATCCACTTTGAGTGCAGGGAGGTCAGAATCCCACAGCATCTGCAGTCCTTCTTCAACCTCAGAATCTGATTTTTGCTCAAGTCCCTCAATTTCAGCCAGAAAATACCTGAAATCACAGAAAAACACACAAATTCATAGTAAAGTCCAGAAATGTGATTTTTAATTAAAAACTAATAAAAATATAATGAAAATTAATTAAATCATACTAAAAACATACTAAAAACAATGCCAAAAAGCGTATAAATTATCTGCTCATCAGGTTTACACATGATTAATACATGAGTATGTTTCCAATTCCCAAGATTCTCAATAAAAATACAAAAACACACTTTTATCTCTACCCAATATTCCCAACTCTCCCAAAATCAAATGATAAACACTCTCACTAGCCTAAGCTAATCAAAGATCCAAATTAAGGAAAGGACATTTATTATTTTTCACTTGGCTAACAATGGAAGATAAAAGGTAGGCTATTTGGGTAAGTGAGCTATTTGAACAATAGCCTCAATCATATGAATGCATGTATACACAAAGTAATGGACATGAAGAATCAAACAAATCAAAGATTACAATCATAGGAAGAGAATAATACACACAAGAATGAAAGTAAGTGGTTATGTATGATGTAACCACACAATTAGGCTCAAATCTCACATGCTTGTGTTCTTAGCTCAAAACATGATCCACAAAGTATATAATTCAAGCAAGTTCTAAAAAAATTATTTTTTTTCAATCAATAGGGGTGCCCTATAGATAAAATTGTTGGAAAATATCATGATGTTGACTAAGCTTAATATATACATATGCAATGCAACCAAAAATCCTAAAAGACCTAAAAATGAAATGCAAAAGTGTTGGGATTAGAAACTTGTCACTCAAAAATGCTGAATGGTCAGACGACCTCCCCACACTTAAAAGTTTGCACCGTCCTCGGTGCACTAAAAATGAGCAAGGGAGTATGGCGACTTTCCGAGTTGCCACCTTTAGCTGGCGGGTTAACCGGTGCTGCGTGTTCTTCCTTCCGCTTCCATTTTTGCTTATGGTGCATCAATCATGAAAAACAAAATAAACACCGTAAGATGAAAACATACAAAAGCAAGGAAGTGTGAATTGTTATAATGAGGTAAGAAACACTAGAATGGAGTGAGTGAATTAGTGTGACATTAATGAAAAATAGGTGTGTGGGTTCTAAAATTACGCGCAGTTTAGAACACACACACACGCTAGTATAAAAGTGATGTCACGATTACACAAAAGAGAACATGCACTTCACTCATTCTAGTGTGCTTGGGATACTTTAAAAGACTTGTAGGTTAAGACAACCAAACAGGTAGTAAAGAACCATGAAAGTATTCAAGCAAAAATCAAGCAATTGTGAAATTGGATAATGCATGGACATTGATTGATGTGTAGGTAGACTTAGTGAACAAAATGGTATATGAAACTCACACAACAATCAATAACACATATTGAAGTTGTTGCAACACCTAAGTGACATAGAGATGAAACACATGGATGCTATAGAACTTAGGAAAAAAAGATAGAAGTGGAAATCAATCACATAGCAAGCATGGCCCACAAAGCTTTACAAAGCTCAAAAATATGTCACTAGGTAAGCTTTCGATCCAATTTCACAACTTTACAATCTCAATGCATGAAATAAGTGATGTTAATAAGGGTAAACCATAAACAAGCATCACCTAAAAAAATGCAATGATAATGTACAGTTGCCTAACAATAGATGATGAATGCATGGTGGCCAAAACATGCAATTCAAAAGAGTTAAGAAGCTTAAAGGCAATGTAACATTCACTTGGTGCTCACAAATGTTAAACATGAAGACTCAAAACCAAGTGACAAAATATAACCTCAACAATTAAATCCAACAATAAAAATTAAAAATAACGATGTTAAAATAACATCTCATCAATAATCAGCAGCAAGAAACAATATCAATAATCCAACACTTATAAAGAAGGATAGAAAACAAAATGAAAATGTACTGATTAAACAATTAACTAACTAACTAAAAGAAGTGGTTATGGATGGTGTTTGGTAGTGTTGGATGATGATTAAAGGGTAGAAAGAGAAGAGAGGATAATAAGGAAATAAATGGAAAGAAGAGAAGAAAAGAAGGTGGGTGAAACAGGGCAATCCACGCGTGCGCGTCATTTGCGCGTAAGTGTGGATTGATGAAATGGAAGCGACATGTACGCGCGGCTGACACATACGCGTGCATGGCAAAGCAGAGAGTTGACGCGTACGCGCAAGGTACGCGTGCGCGTGCCTTGGGAAAAAAGTTGGCACACTTCAGGCACAACTCTCGGGTGGATGTATGGAGGGGGAACTTCCAATGCACGCGTACGCATGAGTGACGCGTGCGCGTAGATGGTCGAAATTGCTCGGGGCACGCGTACGCGTGGGTTAGTGTCCTGTTTTTCAAAAATTTTTCTATGTTTTTGCACCAAACCAAGCATTCCAAACCTCCAAACAACTACCAAAACACCACAAAACCTTATTTAACACACTAAACTACCAAACAAACTTAATAAATCAATCAAAACATGAAATTAAACCTAAATTACCAATATTTACAAAGAGAAAAAGGGAAAAATGTTACCATGGTGGGGTGTCTCCCACTTGGCACTTTTGTTTATTGTCCTTAAGTTGGACTTATGGGGAGCTCCTCATCAAGGTGGCTTGTGCTTGAATCCATCCTTGAACATCCACCAATTCTTGGACTTCCATTGTGCTTCATCACTCAAAGTTAATAACTCCAAGCTTTGATGGAGTTCTTCACAACCCATGGCTCCCAAAGTTGATCCTTCTCTTGTAAGCCGGGATCCCACACTTTGTTTTCACACTCGTCCTTGAGTTGATCATGGTGATTTCCTCCGGGTGGCATGAGAGATGAATTCTCATGGAAGCACCAAACTATCCTCCTAGACCCATTCAGTTGAGCACTACACCAATCCGTGCTCCTCAATTTTGAGCTTTCAACCATAATGAGCCTAGGCTTACAACGCCAACCACTAAACATCCTCCTTTTATGCTTAACTCCGCAAAGCGCCCTAAGTTGGCCATCCGTCTCAAGCAAACCAAATTCAAGTGGATAATAAAGCTAAGAGTTAGACGTTTTACCCACTCAAATGAAGGATTAGATGACAACCTAGGTGGAAGAGTTCCCAACGGTCTTGACAAAGCACGCTCCACTCCCGTCCATCCTCTTCTAGATGCGTTCACCACTTGGCAAGGTTCTTCAAGCTCTACCTCTTGCCAAGCTTCCTCAAGTTCACATTCTTCTTCACCAAGTTCTTCTACCTCTTCCCCATCACTCTCATCATAGATAGGAGGCTTAGTGAAGTCTACCTCATCATCAATTCCAAGCGTATTAGGGAAGGACACATCATACTCAAAAGGATCACATGTTGATTCGAAATCATCATAAATAGGAGGGCTTGTTGCTTGGAACACTTCTTCCAATTCTCCAATCACATTGTGCCTTGGAGGTTGTGCACTCTCCTCCTCAACATCAACTTTAAAATCCATGGAAGAATGCTCTTCAATTTGTGATTCCTCTACGTACTCAACATATCCTAAAGCTCCAACCACTACTTCCTCTTGTTCAATAATCTCTACCTCCTCCTCTTGTTGCATTTCTTTCTTTAACTCCTCTTCTTCACCTTGGAGCTTCAAGTTCACTCCCTCACTAAGCTCCTTGGTTGCTTCTCCATATTCAACAATGGGAGTGCCTTGATCGCATAGGCTTAGGCAGAATGAGACTATGTTGCCAATGGCTTCTACCATGATAGCCATTTTCACTCTTAACTCCTCAAACTTCTTTTCATCATCCTCGTGTTGCTTTAAAATATGAGATTCAAGATCTCTCAATTCTAGCATGTGGGCTTCATCGGGAGGTGATGGTGGAAGAGAGGGTTCATTGTTTGAGGGAAGGTTGTTGTAATCGGAAGGTGGTTCATATTGGTGAAATTCTTGAGGTGGTGTATGTGGACTTTATGATTCTTGGGAGTATTGGTGTTAGAATGGTGGTGGCTCTAGATATGGCTCATATGGTGGTTGGTATGGTAGGTGTGGATTGGGTTCATATGGAGGTGGATGGTGGTATGGGGCTTGTGAGTATGGTGGAGGGCTATATTGAGGACGGGGTTCATATGTATGTGGTGGTTGTGGTTGACAATAACAATAAGGGTCATCACATATGTTAGATTGGTGTGTATTATGATAAGGAGTATACCCATAACAATCCGAAGAGTAGTCACGTTGGGGTGGCGTTTGGACGGCTCGAGTAGCAATAAATGCCCTTTGGTCATCGCACATCTCCGTGAGGATAGTAGTCATGTCCCCAATCACTCTTGCCAAACTTTGATCTTCAAATCCTTGATGCATATTATCATTCTAAATTCCATCTCCTACAATATAGTTTGAACCAAACTCATAGCCAAAGTGATGAGAATTCATGGTGATAAGAGAAAATAAAAACAAAAGCTAACAAGAAACAAGAAAACTAAATCCTAAAACTAGCAAAAACTAACAAACAAACCCAAAAATCCAGCTATTCACAATATATACAATAGCCAATAACATAGCACCATTGCAATTCCCCGGCAACGGTGCCATTAATTTGATACCTGAGATTTTGTTGTCGGTCTAGATTTTCTTCGTATAGAAAAGAATTACTTCATTGTAAGCATAGCTCCAAACCAACAAACAACTCTCACATCAAAATAAAATATGGTTTTGTCATATGTACAAACCCCAATAAAAATTAACCGAAGTATTTAGACTCCGGGTCGTCTCACAAGGAATTGCAATGAAGTGGTCAATTATTGGCTATGAAAATGCAAGGGGTTTGGTAAAGGGACAATAAAATAAATGACATGAAAAGTAAAGAGAGCAATTAAAGGAAGCAATTAATAAAGAGAGACATTCATGGCAAAGGTTGAGAATATAGGCTTTTTATCCTAGTCATTAATCATAACAATAATTAATAAGAATTTATCTTATTACGTCATCCCCAACGATGGAAGAAGATATAGGTTATCTTCCATGAGAAAAAGTCTAACAAGACTAGCTAATCTCAACCCAAATGTCCTAATCAACTCACTAATTAAATTAGCAAGAGATTAGAGTCAATGGAAATAATATTAACTAACAACTCTAGATCACCAACATAAGTTGGGTTTTCATGACTCAAGATTTCCCAATTACTCTTTCCAAGCCAAGAATGCTCAAAATCTACTCTAACATCCTTCCAAGAATTTTGTCAAATACTTGGAAGGCACAAAAGGAAAGCATGGTAAATTTCAAGGAAAGATAAAATCTAACAACTACCAATTGCAAATAAAGTAAATCCACAACTCAATTCAATAATAAAAGAAACATCAACATCAAATTTCATTAAAAGTAAACCAAATCCATCATCAGTACATGAACATAAAAGAGGCATAAAAGTAAAATTAACATTACAAACCATGAGAATGAAAGAGTAGAAGTAAGAAATAATAAAAGAAACAAGATGAAAACAAGTAATTGAACCTAGATCTAAGATGGAGTTGTCCTAGGAACCCTAATTCTAGAGAGAAGAGGGAGCTTCTCTCTCTAGAAACTAACCTACATGATGCTATACTACAAACAATTGCTCCCCCCTTGCCCAAGCTTGAATTCTACATGAAATAGCATTAGAAATGAGTTGGATTGGGCCGATAATGCTCTACAAATCGCTGGCCACGAGTTGATTTAGTAAATCACGTGCACCAATCAATGCGCATGCGTATAGTGCACGTGCGCGTCCCTAGACGTTAGAAAACTATGACAAATTTTATATCAATTTGAAGCCCTGGATGTTAGCTTTCCAATGCAACTAGAACCTCCTCATTTGGACATCTGTAGCTCAAGTTATGGTCGATTGAGTGCGAAGAGGTAAGGCTTGACAACTTTGCAGTTCCTTCATTTCTTCATGAGTTCTCCCGCTTTGCATGCTTTTCTCCTCACTTCTTCCATCCAATACTTACCTTATGAACCTGTAATCACTCAACAAACACATCAAGGCATCGAATGGAATTAAGATGAGTTAAATTCACCAATTTAAGGGCCTAAAAAGCATATTTTCACATTTAAGCACAAATCAAGGGAGAATTGCAAAACCATGCTATTTCATTGAATAAATGTGGGAAAAGGTGATAAAATCCCCTAAAATAAGTACAAGATAAACCACAAAATTGGGGTTTATCATCGACACGTCGGTGTAGCACCCATACTTCTACCCGAGAGTTATGCTAACTTGGTGCCAACATTGTGCTTCTGGCCCAATCCTCAATGCACGCGTACGCGTACAGTACATGTACGCGTTAACATACACTCTCCCCATCCGCGCTTAAGCGTACGTGACGCTTCCGTGCCCATCATCTTTTCGCCCACCCACGTGGACGTGCAATTGACGCGTACGCGTGGATTCAAATTCATTAACACCCAGGGACGCGGAAGCCCTAGCATTCGCGTAGCCTTTCCCTTCAACATTTCGCTTCTCCTTCGTCTCCCTCTCACTCACAGAACCTCCATCGCCACCCTAAGCTCTACACCAACCCACCAACTTTGGCGACCCACCGCCGCCGCTACCCTACTCTCATTCTTTCCTTTCTTCCCTCTCCTTTTCTTCTCACCTCTGTCTCTCCCCTCTCTTGGGCAACCGCCCCGCCTCCATCCAGCGTCGTCTGGCAACTCCATTGCCGCTCAGCGAGACACCACAACCCTTTCTCTTCTCTTTACCCATTCCACCCCTTTTCCCTTACTACTCCGAGCATCACTCTGCGCCTCTGCTCTGCTCACCCTTCTCCGTTGCCACCCTCTTAGCACCATCGTGAGCTACGCCGCTGCCACTTCAGGGCAGCACTGCACAGCTTCTTACTCTCTTCCATTTTCAGTTCTGCCTCTGCTCTCCTCAGGTTCCCCTGCCCCCTGCTCTATTTTTTTGTTATTACTTCTGTTTATTTAGATTAGTTAATTAATTTTGTTTGCTTAGGTTAGCTAGAAATTCATGTGGTTTGGTGATAAACCCTGATTTTGTCATTTATCTTGTGCTTATTTTGGGGGATTTTACCACCTTTTTCCATATTTATTCAATGAAATAGCATGGTTTTGTGATTCTCCCTTGAATTTTGTTTAAGTGTAAAAACATGCTTTTTAGGCCATAAATTGGTAATTTTAATTCACGTTAATTCCATTCGATGCCTTGATGTGTGTGTTATGTGATTTCAGGTTTATTAGGCAAGTATTGGATGGAAGAAATTAGTAGAAAAGCATACAAAGGGGAGAATGCATGAAGAAACAAAGATTGGGAATCCATCAAAGGACACGCACGCGCAAAAGTGGTCTCGCCAATAGACGTGCACGCGTACTTGCCGTGTCCGCGCGAATAGAAAAATTTGCCAATTGACGTGCACGCGCACCTGGCGCGCACGCGCCAATACTCTTACATGGCCCACTTAAAGACAAAATGCTGCGGCGATTTCTGAGCTACCCAGGCCTAATTACAACTTGTTTCTGAGTGTATTTCATGCAGAATTGAAGTCCAAGCAAAAGGGGAGCAATTAGTTTAGCCAACATGAGCCTTTAGTTAGTTTTCTAGAGAGAGAAGCTCCCTCTTCTCTCTAGAAATAGGTTAGGATTAGGTTAGATTATCTTAGATTCATGTTTAAGTACTTGATCTCATCTTGTTTCTTTTATAATTTCTTATCTCTACATCTTGATCCTCTTAATTGTGATGTTAATTTCTCATTTCGTTCTCTTTTGTGATGATGAACTCATGTTGGACTTGATTTACATTTAATGCCATTTTGATGTTGATGTTCTTTTTATTGATGAATTAAGTTGTGATCTCACTTTTCTTGCATTTAGTATTTGTTAGATTTTATTATTCTTGCAATTTATGATGTTTACTTTTATTACACTCTATGTGTTTGATGAAATGTTCTCTTTAGTTTTTGATTAGTTTCGTCAACTCTTGGTCTAAGCCAAGGAAATTGGGTAATCTTGAGTCATCGGGTATGATGTAATTGGTGATTTGAGAACCCATGGTGATCAATTTGATACCCGTTGACGCTAACCTACTACTAAGTTAATTAGTAGGTAGGTTAGGACTTAAGGGTTGATGTGATCAAATCTATTTCACGTACTTCAAGCTTAGGAGTAAATTTTACGTACTTAATGCTTTTAGGAAGTAGACTTAATAGGTTGGCCTCTTATAATTATCAATATTCGGTTTGTTGACCATGATGGTGATCCCAATTACTCAAGTCTTAGCCAAGAGTTCTTTATTTTGCTTTCTTTACTTACTCATTTAATTGGCTTTCTTGCCATCTCATGAACCAAAACCCCCTTCTTTATCCCTTCATAACCAATAACTAAGCACTATATTGTTTCCTAGGGAGACGATTCAGAGTCCAAATACTTCAGTTAATTCTTATTTGGGGTTTGTTAGTTGTGATGAAACCATAATTTCATTTGATGCGAGGATTAACTATTGGTTTGGACTATACTAACAATGGGATTATTTTGTGGAATTCCGAACCGGTGTAAATCCTTGTCATCAAATTAATGGCGCCGTTGCCGGGGACACAATGGTGCTATGTTATTGGCTATTGTATATATTGTGAATAGCTTGAATTTTGGTTTGTTTGCTAGTTTTTGCTAGTTTAAGATTTTATCTTCTTTTCTTATTAATCTTTGTTTTTATTTTCTCTTTCACTATGAATTCTCATCCTTTTGGCTATGAGTGTAGTTCAAACTATGTTGTAGAAAATGGAAGCTCCAATGAAGATATCCATCAAGGATTTGGAAATCAAGGACGGGAGGAACCTCAAGCTTATGAACAACCTTCATGGCAACAACCTCCTGCGAACTCCTATGAGTATAATCCTGATCCTAATGTGTATCAATCCAGTATATGTGATGATCCTCATTGTTGTTGTTAACCACGATCATCATGTGCATGTGATCCCATTCCTCAATATAGCCATACACCATACTCACAAGCCTCACACCACCATTCAACTCCATATGACCATAACTCATACACACCATATCAACCACCATATGAACCACATCTAGAACAACCATCATCCCAATACCAATACTCCCAAGAACCACAAATTCCACATACACCACCTCAAGAATTCCACCAATATGAACAACCTCCAACATTCACAATCTTCCCTCAAACACTGAACCCTATCTTCCACCACCACCTCCCGACGAAGCCTTCATATTAGAACTAAGAGACCTTGAATCTCGTATCTTAAGGCGACAAGAAGAGGATGAAACTAAGTTCAAGGAGCTAAGAGTAAGGATAGCTAGCATGGTAGATGCCGTAAATCACCTAACATCTCACCTAGGCTCATGTACCCTGAGTTCTTCTATTGTTGAATGTGGTGAAACTATCAAGGAGCCTAGTGATGGAGTGAACTTGAAGCTCCATGGGGAGGAAGAAGTGTTGAAGCAAGAGGTACGACAAGAGGAGAAGGTAGAGAATAACGAACAAAAGGAAGTAGTGGGTGGATGTCTGGGATATGTTGAGCACATAGAGAATGTTAAAGAGGAGAGTAAAGTTGCGGAAGTAAATAGAGAGTTGTGCACGAAATTGTGATCTCCAGGCTCGAACAAATCCTGGTAATGGCTCCAAAGCTTGGTGCTCTGATCTTAATTCATGATTGTCACAACTTCGATACAACTAACCAGCAAGTGCACTGGGTCGTCCAAGTAATACCTTACGTGAGTAAGGGTCGAATCCCACGGAGATTGTTGGTATGAAGCAAGCTATTGTCACCTTGTAAATCTCAGTCAGGCAGATATAAAGTGATAATGGTGTTTTCGAATATTATATAATAAAATAGGGATAGAGATACTTATGTAATTCATTGATAGGAAATTCAGATAAGCGAATGGAGATGCTTTCGTTCTTCTGAACCTCTGCTTTCCTGCTATCTTCATCCAATCAGTCTTACCCCTTTCCATGGCTGGCTTTATGTGATACATCACCACTGTCAATGGCTACTTTCGGTCATCTCTCGGGAAAATGATCCAATGCCCTGTCACGGCACGGCTAATCGTCTGGAGGCATCACCCTTGCCAATGGCTTCATCTTATCCTCTCAGTGAATAATATGCTCACGCACCCTGTCACGGCACGGCTATTCATCTGTCGGTTCTCGATCATGCTGGAATAGGATTTACTATCCTTTTGCGTCTGTCACTAACGCCCTGCAATCGCGAGTTAGGAGCTCGTCACAGTCATTCAATCATTGAATCCTACTCGGAATACCACAGACAAGGTTTAGACTTTCCGGATTCTCTTGAATGCCGCCATCATTCTAGCTTACGCCACGAAGATTCTGGTTAGGAGATCTAAGAGATATTCATTCTAGCTTATTTCATGTAGAACAGAAGTGTTTGTCAGGCACGCGTTCATAGGGGAGATGGTGATGAGCGTCACACATAATCATCACCTTCATCACGTTCTTGGGTGCGAATGGATATCTTAGAAGCGAAATAAGATGAATTGAATAGAAAACAGTAGTACTTTGCATTAATCTTTGAGGAACAGCAGAGCTCCACACCTTAATCTATGGAGTGTAGAAACTCTACCGTTGAAAATACATAAGTGAAAGGTCCAGGCATGGCCGAGATGGCCAGCCCCCTAAAACGTGATCAAAGGATCATAAGGTAATCCAAAGATGTCTAATACAATAGTAAGAGGTCCTATTTATAATAAACTAGCTACTAGGGTTTACATGAGTAAGTAATTGATGCATAAATCCACTTCCGGGGCCCACTTGGTGTGTGTTTGGGCTGAGCTTAAGTGTGGCACGTGTAGAGGTCCTCCTTGGAGTTGAACGCCAGTGTTTGTGCCAGTTTGGGCGTTCAACTCTGGTTTTGGCTCCTTTTCTGGCGCTGGACGCCAGATTTGGGCAGAAAGCTGGCGTTGAACGCCAGTTTACGTCATCTATTCTGGGCCAAAGTATGAACTATTATATATTGCTGGAAAGCCCTGGATGTCGACTTTCCAACTCAATTGGAAGCGCGCCATTTTGAGTTCTGTAGCTCCAGAAAATCCACTTTGAGTGCAGGGAGGTCAGAATCCAACAGCATCAGCAGTCCTTCTTCAACCTCTGAATCTGATTTTTGCTCAGGTCCCTCAATTTCAGCCAGAAAATACCTGAAATCACAAAAAATCACACAAACTCATAGTAAAGTCCAGAAATGTGAATTTAACATAAAATCTATTAAAAACATCCCTAAAAGTAACTAGATTCTACTAAAAACATACTAAAAATAATGCCAAAAAGCGTATAAATTATCCGCTCATCACAACACCAAACTTAAATTGTTGCTTGTCCCCAAGCAATTGAAAATCAAAATAGGATAAAAAGAATAGAATATACTATAAATTCCAAACTATCAATGAAACATAGCTCCAATCAGATGAGCGGGACTTGTAGCTTTTTGCCTCTTGAATAGTTTTGGCATCTCGCTTTATCCATTGAAGTTCAGAATGATTGGCATCTATAGGAACTCAGAGTTCAGATAGTGTTACTGATTCTCCTAGTTCAGTATGATGATTTTTGAACACAGCTATTTTATGAGTCTTGGCCGTGGCCCTAAGCACTTTGTTTTCTAGTATTACCACCGGATACATAAATGCCACAGACACATAATTGGGTGAACCTTTTCAGATTGTGACTCAGCTTTGCTAAAGTCCCCAATTAGAGGTGTCCAGGGTTCTTAAGCACACTCTTTTTTTTTTGCTTTGGACCTTGACTTTAACCGCTCAGTCTCAAGTTTTCACTTGACACCTACACGCCACAAGCACATGGTTAGGGACAGCTTGGTTTAGCCGCTTAGACCAGGATTTTATTCCTTTAGGCCCTCCTATCCACTGATGCTCAAAGCCTTGGGATCCTTTTTATTGCCCTTGCCTTTTGGTTTTAAGGTTTATTGGCTTTTTCTGCTTGCTTTTTCTTTCTATATTTTTTTTTTCGCCAATTTTTTTTTCTCTCTTTTTTTTTTCTGCAAGCTTTGTTCTTTGCTGCTTTTTCTTGCTTCAAGAATCATTTTTATGATTTTTCAGATTATCAAATAACATGTCTCCTAGTCATCATTCTTTCAAGAGCCAACATATTTAACATTCTCAAACAACAACTTCAAAAGACATATGCACTGTTCAAGCATACATTCAGAAAACAAGAAGCATTGTCACCACATCAATATAATTAAGCTAAGTTCAAGGATAAATTCGAAACTCATGTACTTCTTGTTCTTTTGAATTAAAACATTTTTTTAAGAGAGGTGATGGATTCATAGGACATTCATAACTTTAAGACATAGTTACTAACTACTAATGATCATGTAATGAAGACACAAACATAGATAAGCACATAACATAGAAAACGAAAAACAGAGAAAGTAAGAGCAAGGAATGAATCCACCTTAGTGATGATGGCGTTTCAATGATGTTCTTGGGCTCTTCTATGTCTCTTCCTTGCCTTTGTGGCTTGATTCCTAGTGATTTTTTTTGGGATTTCTATCCTCAGTTGCTTCTAATAATTATGTGGAGGGAGGTGCATCTCCTGAGGTATCTCAGGGATCTCTTGATTTGCAGCCACATGTTCTACCACTGAGCTATAGATCCTTTACATAATTGTTTTACCACACCAAACTTAGAATGTTGCTCGCCCTCGAGCAAAAGAAGAAGGAATAGATGAAGAAGAAGATGTGGAAAAAAACTAGGATTATGAGGAGGTAAGGTGGAGATCCTGTGGCGTTCACAGATCCTGAGGTGATCCTGTGGGATCCACAGATCCTGAGGTGTCAAGGCATTTACATCCCTGCACCAAATTAGGCATGTAAAATGCCCTTGCACACAACTCTGGGCGTTCAGCGCCAGGTTGGTGGCCATTTTGGGCGTTCAGCGCCCATTTGTTGCCATTTCTGGCGTTGAACGCCAGAACCATGCTTGTTCTGGGCGTTCAGCGCCAGGATGCTGCCCATTTGGGCGTTCAGCGCCAGAACCATGCTCTGTTCTGGCGTTGAACGCCAGGCAGATGCTTCCTCCAGGGTGTGATTTTTCTTCTGCTGTTTTTGATTCCGTTTTCAATTTTTTTGTATTTTGTGACTCCACATGATCATGAACATTATTATTATTTTCGGCTGCCATCTCCTCTTCCTGTTCGAAAATTTCTGAAAGGTTATCTCTGGATTGTTGTATTTTAGCTTCTCTTAATTTTCTCTTCAGAGTCCTTTCAGGTTCTTATCCTTGCTCCTGCTCATATGACAAAGAAGAGGGCATAGAAAAATAATAATAATAATAGAGATCCTTTATACCACAGTATAGGGATCCCTGTGTGAGTAGAAGAAGAGAAGAAGAGGAAATTCGAACACAGATGGAAGAGGGGGTTCGAATTTAGTGAGTGATGTGAAGAAAAGATGTTAGTACATCAATAAACAAATAGAAGAAGATGAGAGGGGGAGTGAATTTTCGAAAGCAATTTTTGAAAAAGAGTTAGTGATTTTTTTAAAAATAGTTTTTGAAAAATGTTAGTAATTTTCGAAAATTAAGATTTAAAAATTAAAATAATTAATAAATAAAAAAGAAATTTTGAAAAGGGGGGAAGATATTTTCGAAAATTAGAGAGAGAGAGTTAGTTAGGTGGTTTTGAAAAAGTTAAGAAACAAACAAAAAGTTAGTTAGTTAGTTGAAACAATTTTTGAAAATTAATTTTGAAAAGATAAGAAGTTAGGAAGTTAGAAAAGATATTTTGAAAATCAAATTTTTGAAAAAGATAAGATGAGAAGATATTTTTGAAAAAGATTTGATTTTTAAAATCACAATTAATGACTTGATTCACAAGAAATCACAAGATATGATTCTAGAACTTAAAGTTTGAATCTTTCTTAACAAGTAAGTAACAAACTTGAAATTTTTGAATCAAAACATTAATTGTTTATGTTATTTTCAAAAATTTGATGTAAAAATAAGAAAAATATTTTTGAAAAAGATTTTTGAAATTTTCGAAAATAACTAAGAAAAATGAAAAAGATTTGATTTTTGAAAAAGATTTTGAAAAAGATAAGATTTTCAAATTGAAAATTTGAATTGACTCATGAAAATAACTTGATTTTAAAAATTTTTGAAAAAGTCAATCCAAATTTTCGAATTTGATGAGAGAAAAAAGGGAAAGATATTTTTTTTTTTTTGATTTTTTGAATTTTTATGATGAGAGAGAAAAACAAGAAAAATGATGCAATGCATGGCAATTTTAGATCAAAACTATGAATGTGTGCAAGAATGCTATGAATGTCAAGATGAACACCAAGAACACCGTGAATATCATGATGAACATAAGGAACATATTTTTTTTAAAAAAAAATTTTAATGCAAAGAAAACATGCAAGACACCAAACTTAGAAATTTTTCATGTTTAGACTCTAATAAATAAAAAATGTACATGTAAAACAAGAAAAGACACAAAACAAGGAAAACATCAAGATCAAACAAGAAGACTGACAAGGAACAACTTGAAGATCATGAAGAACACTATGAATGCATGAAATTTTCGAAAAATGCAAGATGCACATGCAATTGACACCAAACTTATAACATGACTCAAGACTCAAACAAGAAACACAAAATATTTTTGATTTTTATGATTTTCTAATTTTTTTTGGATTTTTATTTTATATTTTTCGAAAATTAATGTAAAAAAATTAAAAATAAGGATTCCAAAATTTTTAATATGAATTCCAGGAATCTTGCCATGTTAGTCTTAAAGCTCCAATCAAAGGGTCAGGCATGGCTTAATAGCCAGCCAAGCTTTAATCAAAATATGAGTGTAATTCAGACATGACAAGCCTAACATGCCCTATCCAAAAGAATTGGACATGACTCCACTGAGGTAATTAGTTGAAAGCCAATCCCAAAGCAGTTTGGGTATGGCTTTACAGCCAGATAGGCTTCAACATGCTTCATGAGACACTAGAATTCATTCTTAAAAATTTTGAAGCCATAGAATAATTTATTTTTGAAAACAAATATTTTTTTTTTCGAAAACAGATGAGAAATTTTTGAAAGATTTTTGAAAAAAAAATCTTTTTTTTTTGAAAATAAAATAAAAAGAAAATTACCTAATCTGAGCAACAAGATGAACCGTTAGTTGTCCAAACTCAAACAATCCCCGGCAACGGCGCCAAAAACTTGGTGCACGAAATTGTGATCTCCAGGCTCCAACAAATCCTGGTAATGGCTCCAAAGCTTGGTGCTCTGATCTTAATTCATGATTGTCACAACTTCGATACAACTAACCAGCAAGTGCACTGGGTCGTCCAAGTAATACCTTACGTGAGTAAGGGTCGAATCCCACGGAGATTGTTGGTATGAAGAAAGCTATGGTCACCTTGTAAATCTCAGTCAGGCAGATATAAAGTGATAATGGTGTTTTCGAATATTATATAATAAAATAGGGATAGAGATACTTATGTAATTCATTGATAGGAAATTCAGATAAGCGAATGGAGATGCTTTCGTTCCTCTGAACCTCTGCTTTCCTGCTATCTTCATCCAATCAGTCTTACCCCTTTCCATGGCTGGCTTTATGTGATACATCACCACTGTCAATGTCTACTTTCGGTCATCTCTCGGGAAAATGATCCAATGCCCTGTCACGGCACGGCTAATCATCTGGAGGCATCACCCTTGCCAATGGCTTCATCTTATCCTCTCAGTGAATAATATGCTCACGCACCCTGTCACGGCACGGCTATTCATCTGTCGGTTCTCGATCATGCTGGAATAGGATTTACTATCCTTTTGCGTCTGTCACTAACGCCCTGCAATCGCGAGTTAGGAGCTCGTCACAGTCATTCAATCATTGAATCCTACTCGAAATACCACAGACAAGGTTTAGACTTTCCGGATTTTCTTGAATGCCGCCATCATTCTAGCTTACGCCACGAAGATTCTGGTTAGGAGATCTAAGAGATATTCATTCTAGCTTATTTCATGTAGAACAGAAGTGTTTGTCAGGCACGCGTTCATAGGGGAGATGGTGATGAGCGTCACACATAATCATCACCTTCATCACATTCTTGGGTGCGAATGGATATCTTAGAAGCGAAATAAGATGAATTGAATAGAAAACAGTAGTACTTTGCATTAATCTTTGAGGAACAGCAGAGCTCCACACCTTAATCTATGGAGTGTAGAAACTCTACCGTTGAAAATACATAAGTGAAAGGTCCAGGTATGGCCGAGATGGCCAGCCCCCTAAAACGTGATCAAAGGATCATAAGGTAATCCAAAGATGTCTAATACAATAGTAAGAGGTCCTATTTATAATAAACTAGCTACTAGGGTTTACATGAGTAAGTAATTGATGCATAAATCCACTTCCGGGGCCCACTTGGTGTGTGTTTGGGCTGAGCTTAAGTGTGGCACGTGTAGAGGTCCTCCTTGGAGTTGAACGCCAGTGTTTGTGCCAGTTTGGGCGTTCAACTCTGGTTTTGGCTCCTTTTCTGGCGCTGGACGCCAGATTTGGGCAGAAAGCTGGCGTTGAACGCCAGTTTACGTCATCTATTCTGGACCAAAGTATGGACTATTATATATTGCTGGAAAGCCCTGGATGTCTACTTTCCAACGCAATTGGAAGCGCGCCATTTTGAGTTCTGTAGCTCCAGAAAATCCACTTTGAGTGCAGAGAGGTCAGAATCCAACAGCATCAGCAGTCCTTCTTCAACCTCTGAATCTGATTTTTGCTCAGGTCCCTCAATTTCAGCCAGAAAATACCTGAAATCACAAAAAATCACACAAACTCATAGTAAAGTCCAGAAATGTGAATTTAACATAAAATCTATTAAAAACATCCCTAAAAGTAACTAGATTCTACTAAAAACATACTAAAAATAATGCCAAAAAGCGTATAAATTATCCGCTCATCAGAGAGTTGAAGGAAAATGATCAAGAAGTGGATTCCATCACTAGTGATTTTTTGCCCACATTCACCAATTCCCTTGACAATCTTGTTAAGCTTTCCCCCAGTGGACTAGAATGAGAGGTTGAGGAGGGTGCGCCACCCCCAAAACCCGTTATAAATGAAGAACTGGAAGAAGTGTGATGAGAGGAACTTTTGCGTGGTCTAGAAAATTGCAGATGAATCCTCGTTGCAAGTATAGTTTCTAAACCTTCAAAAGTCCTTTCATACAAACGTTTTGGTTGTCACAAGTAACAAACCCCTTAAAAATTGTTAACCGAGTATTCAAACCTCGGGTCTCAAGGAACTGCAGGGAAGTATGTTCTTATTATTGGCTATAAAGGTTGTAGTCGGGGTTTAGAAGATGAGAAGCAAGTGATTTAAATGGC
The DNA here is from genome assembly GCF_003086295.3 of Arachis hypogaea. Lineage (NCBI taxonomy): Eukaryota > Viridiplantae > Streptophyta > Magnoliopsida > Fabales > Fabaceae > Arachis > Arachis hypogaea. Next base: position 52,986,986 of record NC_092050.1, read on the forward strand.
AATTAAAATCAATAAATAACTGTAAAGCAACTTTTGGCAGGGTAAGAGAAATTGGAAGTCCAACTTGGTTATCCCTCTCAACAATAATGAAAGTTGAATCTTAATTCCTCTTAGTTAACCTTTAAAGCAAAGGAAAGTCAAGGGACTAATTAGTTTGACCTTCGAATCCTATTTATTTCCTAAGAAAAAGTTGGGATTATTGAAGTTCAGTTCAATTAGAAAGATAACGATTATCAATTATGCTGAGTTTGATAATGGTGAGTTACTGATTTCTTAACTAAGACCAAAAGGGGAAAAAGTAAAATTGCTGGAATAAAAATGTCCTTAGATGGGAAGCAAAAATATCTTAATTCAAAGAGAACAATAATAAACTGAAATACCTCAAATAATCATTAATTCAAATCATAACATGGAAACGGTTCATAAGCCAATTTGGCAACATTTATAGATACGAATCAAAGCATTAAAGTAAAAGTAGCATAGAAACATAGATTAAAGTAAATATTAAACCTGGATCGAGAGTCACTCTTAAAAACTAAGAGAAGTCCTAAATCCTAATCCTAAGAGAGAGAGGAGAGAACCTCTCTCAAACTAAATCTAAATCATGGAAAGTGAAAATTGGCGAGCTCTCCCTGAATGGATGCATTCCCCCACTTCATAACCTCTGGTCTATGCCTTCTGGACTTGGATTTGGGCCAAAAAGGGCTTCAAAATTCGCTATGAGTGTTTTCTACAATTTCTGGTGCGTGGCCTTTGTCACGCATCCGCGTGGGTCACGCGGTCGCGTCATTTGGAGCTTTTTCTTGCCACGCGGTCGCGTTAGTCATGCGACCGCGTCATATACATTCTGCTTAAGGTGCGCGGTCGCGTCAGTCATGCGACCGCGTCACTGCTTCTTTGCGCTTGGCATGCGTCCGCGTCGCCCATGCGATCGCGTGGATGCTAATTTCTTCAGAAGCTCCGTTTTGTGCTTTCCTTCCAATTTTGTATGTTTCCTTTCCATTCTTTAAGTCATTCCTACCTTAGAAGATCTAAAAACTACTCAACACACTAATCACGGCATCGAATGGAATTAAAGGTGATTAAAATAATTAATTTAAAAGCATAGGGAACATGTTTTTCACATACATCACATAATAAGGAAGGAGAGTAAAACCATGCAATTAACATGAATAAGTGGTTGGAGGATTGAATAAATCACTCAAATTAAGTACAAAATACATCATAAAATATGGGTTTATCAACCTCCCCACACTTAAACAATAGCATATCCTCATGCTAAATCCAAGGTAATAAGTAAGGTTAAAGTGATGGAATGTCATGCAATGTAATCTAATCTAAATGCAACTACCTAAATGAATGATGCATCATGCAATTCCAATTTATTCACTCATATATAAAGCTTACAGGTAGTTAAATTAATTCACATTTTCAAGGAGTCATATATGTATATATAGCCAAGCCTTAGATAATCAATAAGCACTTTTACAATTGAGATGGGAGAAAAAGCATTTTATGGACTTGCAAGACAATTAGATAATTCAAACAGAGATAAATGTTAATGAGCTATTGAACCCTCACTGGATTTGTGTTTACTCTCTAGTCCCTCAGTGTTTATTGGGTTAATCACTCTATTCTTCCTTTTTTTATTCTTCCTTTCCATAACTTTGTTCTTCATCTAACCAATCAACAATTATATAATACAGTCATACCAAAAATCATGAGGTCTTTAATTAAGGTTGTAATGGGGCCAAGGTAAAGGTAAGGGTATATGTATAAGGCTAAGTGAGCTAATAAGTGAATCCTTAATTAGACTAAGATCTCACCTAACATATATACTTAGTAAAACAGAATTTCTTTACCTAATTTCCCATACTTTTCCCACTTTTGGATGTTACATGCTCATGTTTCAACTTTTGTTCTTATTCCATGTGCATTGTTTTTATTTTTGCATTTGGGGAATTCTTTTGTATCCCCTTTATTAAATACTGAAAATATTTTTTTTAACGCACATGGTAATTTAATCACTTTGATTTCTCATGAGCATGCTTCCCAAAAATTTCTTAGTTAAGTTATTCTATTCTTTTCAATTCTTCTACCTTTTATTTTTATCATCCATGTTCCCAATAGGTTTCCCACATTTAAACTATTCATAATTTTCTATCTTAAGCTAACAAAGGATTCAACTTGGGATTTTATTTTGTTTTTCTGCTTAAGGCTAGTAGTCTGGCTGATAAAATAAAAGGGGATTTAAAGGCTCAAGGGGATAACAAGGGTGATGTGAAAGGTAGATTGTTTTGGGATAAGTGAGCTAAAATCAAATGATGGCCTCAATCACTCTTTTGGTACGTATCTATATTCTATATTCTATATTCTATAATTGGGCATATAGATTAAAACAAAGTAAAGAATATCAGAATGTAAAAGAAGGGCGGAACACACAGGAATAAAAATTATGGTTTAAATGTAACCGTACAATTAAGCTCAAAACTCACAGGCTATGTGTTCTCTAGCTCAAAAATCATTTATCACTTATGTATGTCATGAAGGTTTAGTTAAAAATTCTCATTATTCTCAATGTAAAACTTATATTGAATGGCTTTAAAGTTTTAGCGTTTCTGCTTGATGAAATGTTGTTAACTTAACTATGTGATGTAATGCTATATATACAAGGTTTATGGATTTAAATCTGTTATGTTCAATTTCCTAGCTTACTTCCTTTTTATATTTTTCAATTTAAACTAAGCTGTCTTATGCTAAAAAAAGGGTAAGCTATACTAGTTAATCCACTAATAAGTTAGAATTACAAACTAAACTAAATAACTAAGATATGACTAAAATGCAAAATGCAGAAATAGAGTAAAAATACATAAAATTAGCAATGTATAAGTACTCAGAAAATAACAATAAAAAGAAAAATACAGAAAAATATCCAAAATAAAAAAAAAGAGTATGTAGTGGTTCACCAAAATAAAACGCCAAAGATGGCGACCTCCCCACACTTAAAATGAAGCATCGTCCCTGATGCTCAGTCAAGCCGGGTGTGAAGGGGTGTCATCACTGGTAGGAATGGTAGCTGGTCTCTCTGTGGTGGTAACTGGCTGCGGGTCTGACTGCTGCGGAGGAGGGGCTGTCTGGATGGGGATCTCAGGATCTGCAGCCTAGATCTGCTGGGGTGCTACATGCTGGATGTCTGCCTACTCTGCCTCTCCCTGGGGATGAGTCTCTCCCTTGGGCTCATCCGCCTCCTCCTCAGATGCCTCGGATGGTGTGTGGGGCTCGGAGGGGATGTCGCCGGATCGAATCATCAGCTTCAGGTGCTCATAGCGTCGCTTGTTGCGATGCTCCATCTGGTCAAGTCGTCGAAACAAGCGGTGCACCAGACGATAGACATGCTCTGTGGCAAGTGGAGGTGCAGTGGTGGTGGCAGGGGTAGGTGGTGCAGTGGAGGAAGAGGGACCGGCAGATGGTGTAGCTGTATCATCAGCAGTGGCAGTCAGGAAAGGAGGTCTGTAACCCAAGGCCAGAAAGTTCCTGCTGTGAGGAATGATCTTCCTGCAGTCCGCAGCGGGTGGCTTCTCATCAACATCCTCCCATGGCACGTCAGCTCGACGGCCCAGCTGTGTAACCATGTATGGGAAAGGAAGAGTGCCTCGGATGTGGACCCTGGCCATATAGTGCTGAATAAAGCATGGCAGGTACAGGTCCTTACCCTCCATCACACACCAAAGGAGGGTGATCATAGCGGCAGGTATCATAGTCTCGTGAGTACTCGGCATAATGTAGTTGCTGAATATCTGATGCCATAGCCGAGCCTCATCGTTCAGGTAAATCCGCTTGATCCCTTTGGGCATGGTGGTGTTCTGACCCATGATCCAAGGAACTGACGGGTCAAGGGCAATCCGGGCCTTGACTGCATCCCATTCAAAACGCATATAGCGCATGTCCTTCCCAGCTTTCTGATAGCCATCTGTCTGATCAGTCTTAGGCAGAAGCTTTAGAACCTCTTCTATTGCCTCGTCAGTAACCAAAATCTGCTTCCCTTTGAGGTTCACTGCATCTAGGGAAGTTTTGAAGTAGTTGCAGTAGAATTCCTTAACCCAAGATGCATTAACCTCAGTCAGAGGTCTCTCCAGAAAGAACCAGCCTCTTTATTTGATCTTATCAGAGGTGTATTGCTGGAGTTCTTCTGGGATCTTCAAAGTCTGCTCCAGGTATAAGTGCCTGGAGTTTGCAAACACCGGATACCTCAGCTCACAGTATATTGCAAATTTTATTGGATCAGTAGCAGCGAACAGCTGGCCGGCCTTCTCCTGCTGGGTAAAATTTTTCTCCCGCAAGGAGTCATCATGCATGAGGTCGATGATAGACACGGAGGCTTCTCCTCTTTTCCTCTTGCCAGTAGTGGCCTTGCCTTTTCCCTTTCTATGGGAATCCGACATCCTAAAAAGCAGAAAACCAGGATATAATAAAAATGGGAAAGCAAATAGGAAAATAATCAAAGAAAACACAAATTGGCAAGGGAGCAATAGGATAAAGAATATGAGTTAAGTAAAATGTGTAGTTAGGATTGGTATAGGAGTGAAAAGAAGAAATCACAATCCAAAATGTTATTGAATGCAAGTTAAATAGAAAAAATTAATATCATGCCCTTGTTAGAATGTTAAAAGAAAGTGAAAGAAAGGTTATGTTGGTTAGAGTTAAAATTAGTGAGTTAGTTGAAAATGTGTTAAAGTAAGAGGCATAATGAAAATAGTTCAAGTAACAAGTAATCACAGGTAGAAGCTATAGGTAACTCATATTCAAACAAGTAAGACAGTTTGATGATGATTCAAATAGAGATAAAGAAGGCAAAAATAGGAATCAAACATCAAAATTACAGTTTAGGAACCAGGAAATCAAAGAGGATAAGAATGCATGCCCTGGCATTCATGAATGGTTTGGTTAAAGCAGTGGAAAACAAGAAATACAGCATACGAACAAGATTACACAATAGCAGATTTGCAAATATGATAAAACAGAAACAAGAACAGACCTAAATCCACTAACCACGTCCTAGGCTACCTAACACCCTAAAATCCACTACAACATGCATATCTAACTATCCTAACATGATCATAAATGGAAAAAAATTAAGAAAAACTACGAACGGAAAAAAGGATTGCATGTTGCGGAACCTGGAAGGCGAAAGAAGGAGGTTGGTGTACAGAGGTGGCTGGGGGTGGTGGCGGTGACGTCCGGCGCGGCGGCTGGCGACGGTGGGCACGGCGGTTGCTGGCGCTGCTGTTTGGGGCAGGGGGAAGGGATGGGATAATGGGGGATAGGGGAAGAAAGGAAGGGGGGTGGGTGCGGCTGGGACGGACGGCGGCGGTGGGTGGTGGTTCGTGGAGGGCAGTGGCGGAGAGGGGCGGGAGAAGAGGAAGAAAGAAGAAGAAAGAAAGGGGGGAAAAGAGGGGGTTCGGTGGCGGTGGCATCTGGGTGGTCGGCAGTTTCAGGCGGTGGTCGGGGCGGCGGCAATGGTGGCTGGGTGGTGGTTGAGAGTAGAAGAAGAAGAGAGGGAGAAGAGGGTTGGGGGGACTGTGTGACTGATAGGGTTCGCGTGGCTTGGGGGGTTATATTTTCAAATCCACGCGATCGCGTGGGGGACGCGGTCGCATGGTGGGGGTGAAAATGGAGGTGATGCGATCGGATGGGTTGCGCGATCGCATGAAAGGGGTAGAAGAGGGGATGACGCGATCGCATGGGCCGCGCGATTGCGTCGCTGGAAATTGTGCTAAACGCACGACTCTAGCGTCGTTTCAGCGCAACTCTCTGTCTCCTTCTGGGGTGATGTGCAATCCATGCAACGCGATTGCGTCGCTCACGCGGTCGCGTGGGATTGGTTGTGTGCATGTGACGCGATCGCATGGGGCATGCGGTGGCGTGGTCCATTTTGTGCTAAACGCACCAGGGCCGCATGATTCTAGCCTAACTTTCTGGACGTTGGATCTTTACGCCGATCTCCAGGTCACGCGGTCGCGTGGATGACGCGGTCACGTGGGAAGTGTAGTTCGCCATTTGACGCGATCGCATGGGTGATGCGGTCGCGTCGCGCATCCCTTTTTTTTTTTACGCATGAAAAATGCAGGATGCAATGATTAATGTGAATGCTATGCATGATCCCAGGTTTAATAAAACAAAATAAAACTCAAAAACAAAACTAAATAAAATTAAAAGTGTAATAAGAACGATCATACCATGGTGGGTTGTCTCCCACCTAGCACTTTTGGTTAAAGTCCTTAAGTTGGACACTGGAAGGGCTTCCTATTATGGTGGCTTGTGTTTAAATTCATCCAGAAATCTCCACCAATGCTTGGAATGCCAATAGCCTCCGGGGTCCCAAACTAGGCATGTGAAGCTTCTGATCAGCTTCAAGTAGATTTTCAGGCTCCCGGGATGACAAATGTCAGAATAGAATCCATGATCCCGAGCTTTGTTTTTAAATCCGCCTCCGTCTTAATCTATATTTTTCCATCCGGGCAGTTTAGGAAGTAGATTCTCACCATGGTGACCAAACGTTTTCCGAGATCCATGCAATTGAGCTTGATACCAATCCGTGTACTTCGAGGTGAAGCGTGGAACCTTATTGAACCTTGTGCACCAGCTCTGAGCACGAGCCATTTCCCTCTTACTCTTAAAGCCGCAGAGAGCTCTAAGCTGGCCATCTGTTTCAAGTAAACCATATTCAAGTGAATAAGTGAAGTTAAGGGTTAAGGATTGTACCCACTTGAAGCTTGTATTAGGCGGTAATGGCCTTGGGGTAGGTGTTTCTGAAGGTTCTGTAAGTTCTTCTCCCTTGTGCTCCTCTGTTAAATCCTCCACTTCTTCGCAAGATTCTTCAATTGCATCTGCACCCTGGTCAAAGTCTTCTATGTCTTCCTCATCACTCGAGTCATAGATTGGAGGTTGAGAGAAATCCACCTCCACATCATCTTCGTATTCATTTGGGGAAGATTCTTCGATCTCAGAGAATTCACTTGCGGATGCAAGTTCATCACTAAGAAAACTTGACTTGTGACTATCATCATCAAGAGAATTTGCTTGTTGGATTATTCCGTCTGATTCTTCATAAACGACTTGCCTTGGGGATTGTGCGCTATCCTCCTTAGTATTAACTGTAGCGTCCTTGACGGAGTTCTCCTCAGCTCTGAATTCCCATGGAGGTTCAGCATCTCCTAGATCTTCAACCAACTCCTTTTCTTGTACAATGATAGCTTCTTCTACTTATTCTAGTACGAATTCGTACTTTGTCTTGTCCACTGGAGCTTCTAATATCTCCTTCATGCTACGCTCTTCATTAGATTGTCCACATGGGGTTGTGGTTGGTCCTTGAATGTTCGCACGTCTAGAAGCTAATTGAATTACTGCTTGCTCCAGTTGTCGAATGGTTGTTTGAAGTTTATTCACTGTTTCCTTGAGGCGAACCTCTGATTCTCGGGGTGCTTGATTTGGATATGAAACACGGGGAAGCGGTGGTGCTTGGGAGTGAGTGGATTGGAACTGGGGTGGAAAAGGATCATATGATGGCGAAAGGTGAAAAGAAGCTTGTGAGTGTGGTGGTTCGAGGTTATGTTGAGAGGATGGTCTATAGGCACGGGGTGGGGCTTATTGGTAGTTACAAGGCTGTCCACCATATCTATCCGCTGGGTGTGCATTGTAGAATGGTCGTTGTCCATGATATCTTGGAGGGTGTTGTTGCCTAAAGGGTTGATTAGATCCTCTTGGCTCCATCCATCCTTGATTGGTCTGACCTTGATGCATATTCCTGCTACAACTTCTATTTCATTCAACAAAGTTAGAACCAAACTCAAAGCGAGAAGGGTGAGAATTCATGGTAGCAAATAGAAATAAAAAGGAAAGACAAAAATAAATGAACAAGAAAAAGAAAAATATTTACAATAACCAATAATAAGGCACACGTTAGCAGTTCCCCGGCAACGGCGCCATTTTGATGAGAGGAACTTTTGCGTGGTCTAGAAAGTTGCGGATGAATCCTCGTTGCAAGTATAGTTTCTAAACCTTCAAAAGTCCTTTCATACAAACGTTTTGGTTGTCACAAGTAACAAACCCCTTAAAATATGTTAACCGAGTATTCAAACCTCGGGTCGTCTTCTCAAGGAACTGTAGGGAAGTATGTTCTTATTATTGGCTATAAAGGTTGTAATCGGGGTTTAGAAGATGAGAAGCAAGTGATTTAAATGGCAATTAAAATCAATAAATAACTGTAAAGCAACTTTTGGCAGGGTAAGAGAAATTGGAAGTCCAACTTGGTTATCCCTCTCAACAATAATAAAAGTTGAATCTTAATTCCGCTTAGTTAACTTTTAATGCAAATGAAAGTCAAGGGACTAATTAGTTTGACCTTCAAATCCTATTTATTTCCTAAGAAAAAGTTGGGATTATTGAAGTTCAGTTCAATTAGCAAGATAACGATTATCAATTATGCTGAGTTTGATAATGTTGAGTTACTGATTTCTTAACCAAGACCAAAAGGGGAAAAAGTATAATTGCTGGAATAAAAATGTCCTTAGATGGGAAGCAAAAATATCTTAATTCAAAGAGAACAATAATAAACTGAAATACCTCAAATAATCATTAATTCAAATCATAACATGGAAACGGTTCATAAGCCAATTTGGCAACATTTATAGATACGAATCAAAGCATTAAAGTAAAACTATCATAGAAACATAGATTAAAGTAAATATTAAACCTGGATTGAGAGTCACTCTTAAAAACTAAGAGAAGTCCTAAATCCTAATCCTAAGAGAGAGAGGAGATAACCTCTCTCAAACTAAATCTAAATCATGAAAAGTGAAAGTTGGCGAGCTCTCCCTGAATGGATGCATTACTCCACTTCATAACCTCTGGTCTATGCCTTCTGGACTTGGATTTGGGCCAAAAAGGGCTTCAGAATTTGCTATGAGCATTTTCTTCAATTTCTGGTGCGTGGCCTCTGTCACGCATCCGTGTGGGTCACGCGGTCGCGTCATTCGGAGCTTTTCCTTGCCACGCGGTCGCGTCAGTCATGCGACCGCGTCATATACATTCTGCTTAAGGTGCACGGTCGCGTCAGTCATGCGACCGCGTCACTGCTTCTTTGCGCTTGGCATTCGTCCGCGTCGCCCATGCGATCGCGTGGATGCTAATTTCTTCAGAAGCTCCGTTTTGTGCTTTCCTTCCAATTTTGTATTTTTCCTTTCTATCCTTTAAGTCATTCCTACCTTAGAAGATCTGAAAACTACTCAACACACTAATCACGGCATCGAATGGAATTAAAGGTGATTAAAATAATTAATTTAAAAGCATAGGAAACATGTTTTTCACATACATCACATAATAAGGAAGGAGAGTAAAACCATGCAATTAACATGAATAAGTGGTTGGAGGATTGAATAAATCACTCAAATTAAGCACAAAATACATCATAAAATATGGGTTTTTCAAAGTGTTCCAAGCAACAAGCCCTCCTATCTATGATGATTCTGCATCAACATATGATCCTTTCAAGTTTGAAGAGTCCTTCCCCAAAATGCTTGTACTTGATGAGAAGGTAGACTTCACTAGACCTCCTATCTATGATGAGAGTGATGGGGAGGAAACAGAAGAAGTTGGTGAAGAAGAATATGAACTTGAGGAAGCTTGGCAAGAAGAGAAATTTGAAGAACCGTGCCGAATGGTGGAAACCTCTAGAAGAGGATGGACGGGAGTAGAGCATGCTTTATCAAGACCTTTGGGAACTCCTTCACCTAGTTCGCCATCCAATCCTTCGCTTGAGAGGGTAAAACTTCCAACTCTCAGCTTTATTATCCCACTTGAGTATGGTCTACTTGAGACGGATGGCCAACTTAGGGCACTTTGTAGAATTAAGCGAAAGAGGAGGATGTTTAGTGGTTGGCGTTGTAAATCTAGACTCATTATGGTTGGAAGCTCAGAATTGAAGAGCATGGACTGGTGTAATGCTCAATTAAATGGATCAAGGAGAGTAGTTTGGTGCTTTCGTGAGAATTCCGCTTTCTAGTCGCCCGGACAAAGTCAATACAATCAACTAGAAGATGGGTGCGAGGATAAGAAATGGGATCCTGGATTACCCTGTGAGAGTCAATTTCGGGAGCTCGTGTCTTGGAGAGGACCTCACTCAAGCTTAGTGAAGATGGTTGGAACTTCTGATAATCGATTAAAAGACAAGCACTCTTGGAGGTTCAAGGATGGATACAAGCATAAGCCACCTTGACAAGAAGCCTCCCAATGTCCAACTTAAGAACTTAAACTAAAAGTGCTTGGTGGGAGACACCCCACCATGGTAAACTCTTTCCATTCCCTTGTAGATATAATGAATGAATGAATTGAGTTCCATTGTATATAAATTCTTTACTTCTTAGTCTATTTTGCTTTGCTTGCTAAGGTGTTTATATATTCTATGTTTTAATTAGGGATGATTCTTTGAATTTGATTTTTTGCTTGGCTTGCTAGTTTCCTCAATTTGTTTGAAAAATCCCCAACATTTCAAAATCTGTTTAATTTTGCACCTTAGCTAGTTTTAAAATTTTAGAGGAGGATGAAAAGGTTATGAGCTCTCTTGGATGCTCATTAAAAAAAAAAAACCAAGCCACGCGCAAGCGCAAAGTGTGCGTGCACGTCGGCTGCACATTTTAACTATCTGGGCCAAGGACCAGAGAGTTGTACCACCTTTGGGCCAACTCTATGTCTCGACCCACGCGGACGCAAGCTGTACGCATCCGTGCCACTCCCTGTTTCTTTATCCACGCGTTGGCGTACTTGACGCCTCCGCGTCCATTCTATAAGTTCAAGCCATCGACGCGCAAGCGCACAGTGCGCGCGCGGGTCAATATGTTCTAGCATCACACAGGCCAAAGGACCCGAGAGTTGTGCTAACTCTAGGCCTCTTTTGTGCCTCTGGCCCAGCACACCGGCGCGGATGCGCACCGCAGGCGTCCACGCCGATCCCTAAATCTCCCATCTACGCGTAAGTGCGTATGGCGCTTCCGCGCCAATCCCTAATTTCCTCGACCCACGCGGACGCGTACGGTGCGCGCACGCGTGGATTTGAATTTTCACTTACCCCAGGGACGCGAAGCCCTAGCGCATTCGCGTAACTGCCCCCAACTCCCTCTCATCTCTAACGTTCCATTTCCCTCCATTGCCAACCATCACCCCTGTAACGTCCAACACTCCAGCGAGCATCCCACGACTGCCGCCGCTATTGCCGTGCGCGCCTGACGCCCCTCTTTCCTCGCTCTCTCTCTCTCTCTCTCACTCACTCATTCAGCCCTCTCTTCTCTGCCTCTTGCGCAGCCAGCCCCTGCTCCGCCGCGAGCCCCGCCGCAACCTCCATTGTTGCCGGTGCTTGCTTTCCTATGCCACTAGACCGCCATTCTCCCTTCCCCGTCCTCTGTTTCATCTTTCAACTTCCTTGCTCCCAGGTTTCTGCTTTCTTTTTACTGCCTATTGTTAATATTAATTAATTAGCGTAGTTAGTTAGTTTAGTTTACTCTAGGTGGTTAGTGAATTTGGGCTGAGTAATGAATTTAGGCTTAATTGAATATTTTGCTGCTGTGTGTCTTTGTTCTGTTTCGTTGAATTGCTCTGTTCTCTTGGATCGCTCTGTGTTCATTTAAAAATATTGATGGTGCTTGCTTGTGTTTGATTAATAAAAGGAACTGCTGCTGTTTTTTGTGCTGTTTACTTTACTTTGCTACTGCATCATTGGCTGTCTATTATATCCATGTGAATTCATATATATGGTTTTGTGTTTTCAAGTATTAATGAACTCATATGGAACATGATTTGCTGTTTGAACTTGGGAAATAGCCAATTTACTGCTGAAATGCTGCCGGATTTTTCCTAACCATGTTCCATGAATTAACAATGCTTTGATTGGTGTAACAAATTCTAGTTAATGATTTCTTTTTCAATTAGAATTTTGTTGCCTAAAAGGTTTTGAAAAATCCTCATGGGCATGTTTACAAGTTTTTGGTTATGCTTCCAATATTCTATACTTGCTTGCAATGCTAATTTGTAATATGCATTGTATGATTAAGTAAATTTTTAGATTAACTATAAACTTGGTTTTCATTTAGAGTTAAGCCCAACTTGCTTGCTTCACAAGATTGTTGAGTTCTTCTACCTATGTGGCCACTGTAATTCAATTCCTTTATGCCCAAATTACCTTTGATCACATAGTGCATGAATTTTTAAAATCTTATCTCAATCCTTGTGACTTTCATAGCTCATTGAATTTGGTGTTGAACTCTGCTTGACTGACTCTTTCTTTAATGAGTTGACTTCACCAACACAAATTCATTTGACTCTAGTGATCGTTGCATTGATTGATGTTCTGTTTTATATTAGTTGCTTTCTAGCTATACCATATTTCATCATCAATGACTTATTGCATTTCATGATTGTGAACGTGCCTACATTCCTATTTTGTGAATTCTCTTTTGAATTGAGCTAGTAACCACCATATCACTGATTTTCAAACTGATTTCTAACTTTAATATGTTTAACCAACTAACTTCTTTCAGTTTTCAACTTAACTTTTTTATCATTATTTTGGATATGGTGTTTCTTAGACTTGATGAACAAGTAATGTGCAAATATAGTTTGAATTCTTGGTTTGAAGTTTGATTTGAATTCTGAATTCTGTTGCTTGCATTCCAAGAAATCTCCTTTCTTTATTCACTTCATGAACATGCTTTGCTTTGAGTGCTTTGTATCTATTTAGCTATCTGCTTACACTATATCATCTCTTTTTTTCAGGATGTCAGACAAAGGAAAGGCTATAGCCACTACTTCCAAAAAGAGGAAGTGCTCTAAGACCTCTACCCCCTCTCCCTATGCAAATTAATCTAAGAATCTGCTGAATGAGGTGGACAAGGAAAATCAGTTGCTACCATCTACTGACCAAACTAAATTCCCAAACCCCTACTGTGAGCTTCGCTTCTCCAACTTCCGGAAGAAAAATCTGAACATTGAAAAGAAACTGCTCCTTCCCAATGATGTGAGGCATGTCATTAACACCCGCATTCTGGAGTTAGGATTGGACTTTGTTGATAGAGATTTGGGGAGGGTGAACACTTCATGGGTGAGAGAGTTTTGTTGCAACTTCTTCCGAGCCAATCTTGATTCAGTTCAGCTGCGGGGTAGAGAGATTATGATCACTGAATATGCTATTGGGATGCACTGCTTTGCCACCATCGTCCTGATGAGACCTGTGCCTATGGGCAGGCAGAGGTAGCTATCCTCTCCATGACTTTTCACTATGAGGCACTTAAGCGCGTGATTGCCACTCCTGACGCTCCTTGGGTGATGGATTCGAACAACAAGAAGCCCAAGGAGATGCACTTTGCTTATCTGACAAAGGAAGCCAAGACTTGGCAGCATATCTTCACTCACTATATCTTTCCCACCACTCACTTCTCAAAGATTCCGATGGATATGCTGGTTCTGATTGGGTGTGTGATGGAAGGGAAGGAGGTAAAATTCCCCCGACTGATTAGGCATAGTGTGTAGAGAGCTTATATTCGCGGCTTACTACCCTTCCAAACACTGGTCACCAGCATGATTGAGCTGGCAGGTGTCCCATGGGGTGGGTGGGTGCATGAGAAGCCCCCACCCAAACGCAGTTCCCGAGCCAGCGCAGTGGAGGAGTGATGAGCGGATAATTTATACGCTTTTTGGCATTGTTTTTAGTATGTTTTTAGTAGGATCTAGTTACTTTTAGGGATGTTTTCATTAGTTTTTATGTTAAATTCACATTTCTGGACTTTACTATGAGTTTGTGTGTTTTTCTATGATTTCAGGTATTTTCTGGCTGAAATTGAGGTACTTGAGCAAAAATCAGATTCAGAGGTTGAAGAAGGACTGCTGATGCTGTTGGATTCTGACCTCCCTACACTCAAAATGGGTTTTCTGGAGCTACTAAACTCAAAATGGCGCGCTTCCAATTGCGTTGGAAAGTAGACATTCAGGGCTTTCCAGAAATATATAATAGTTTATACTTTGCTCAAGTTTAGACGACGCAAACTGGCGTTCAACGCCAGTTCTCTGCCCAATTCTGGCGTCCAGCGCCAGAAACAAGCTGCAAAGTGGAGTTCAACGCCCAAACTGGCACAAAAGCTGGCGTTCAACTCCAGAAAGAGCCTCTGCACGTGTAACATTCAAGCTCAGCCCAAGCACACACCAAGTGGGCCCCGGAAGTGGATTTATGCATCAATTACTTACTTCTGTAAACCCTAGTAGCTAGTTTATTATAAATAGGACTTTTTACTATTGTATTAGACATCCTGAGTTTTATCTTTTGATCATTTTTGGACGCTTGGTTCTTAGATCAGAGGGGCTGGCCATTCAGCCATGCCTGGACCTTTCACTTATGTATTTTCAACGGTAGAGTTTCTGCACTCCATAGATTAAGGTGTGGAGCTCTGCTGTTCCTCAAAGATTAATGCAAAGTACTACTGTTTTCTATTCAATTCATCTTATTTCGCTTCTAAGATATTCATTCGTACTTCAACCTGAATGTGATGAATGTGACAATCATCATCATTCCCTATGAACGCGTGCCTGACAACCACTTCCGTTCTGCATTAGATTGAATGAGTATCTCTTAGATCTCTTAATCAGAGTCTTCGTGGTATAAGCTAGATTGATGGCGGCATTCATGAGAGTCCGGAAAGTCTAAACCTTGTCCGTGGTATTCCGAGTAGGACTCTGGGATTGAATGACTGTGACGAACTCAAAGCTCGCGAGTGCTGGGCGTAGTGACAGACGCAAAAGGATAGTAAATTCTATTCCAGTATGATCGAGAACCTCCAAGATGATTAGCCATGCAGTGAAAGCGCATCGGATCATTTTCACAGAGAGGAATAGGATGCAACCAATGACAAGGGTGATGCCTCCAAACGATTAGCCGTGCTATGACAGAGCATTTGGACCATTTTCCCGAGAGGATTGAAAGTAGCCATTGGCACCGGTAGCATCCTTACAAAAAGCCAGCCATAGAAAGGAGTAAGACTGATTGGATGAAGACAGCAGGAAAGCAGAGGTTCAGAGGAACGATTGCATCTCCATACGCTTATCTGAAATTTTCACCAATGATTTACATAAGTATTTCTATCCTTCTTTTATTACTTATTTTCGAAAACCCCATTACTATTTTATATCTGCCTGACTGAGATTTACAAGGTGACCATAGCTTGCTTCATACCAACAATCTCCGTGGGATTCGACCCTTACTCATGTAAGGTATTACTTGGACGACCCAGTGCACTTGCTGGTTAGTTATGCGAAGTTGTGAAGATATGTTTAGACCATGGTTCTGTGCATCTGTTTTTGGTGCCATCGCCAGGGAGTCAATTTCGAATAATAATTCACAACCTGAGTAACAATTTCGCATACCAAGGAGGCAGGTCAACCCTCATCGTCAGCAGCAGCAGCAGGACCCCCCTCTACTTCAGCAGCCGCAGCATCCTTACCACCACCACCACTAGCACCTGAGCCGACTTATCTGTTGGTGCAGCACCTGCTTCGCTTCATGGAACGGTTCGAGCATCGTGTCATGCGACGTCTCGATCGCATCGACCAGTTGTTTGTATCATAGGGCATCAAGCTACCGCCGCTCCCAGACTCTCCCACTTACGACGAGCAGGATCAGGAGGAGGAGCTGGCTGAGGAGCCGACTCATCAGGATGCACCTCTAGAGACACAGGCCACTGCTGAGGTCCAGCAGCCTCCTGAGGATCCACAGCCACATTCAGAGCCACAGCCAGTCCCAGTCCCACAGCCTGAGCCTGAGGAGCCCGGCGCGATTGTTGACCCCATCCCGAGCTTCAGCAGTAGCATCGAGGATGATGCTTGATTCTAAAAGTGTGGGGAGGTCACCGTTCGTGACTGGTGTTTACATTTATGTGGTGAACTTTCGGACATCCATCTTTAGTTTCTGTTACTTTATGTTATTTTGCACTTTATATTTTAGATCCTTTCGGGATGACTGTATATATTTGCTATTGTAGATACTCTTGTTTTGGTCGTTGCCTACTTTTATTATTATTATTATTATTATTATATATATATATATATATATATATATATATATATATGTTTGCATCTTAGTTCTTGATTGTGATTAGAAAGGTGTTGTGGATTGACAGAATTCTAGTTAACCCTTTTTATATCAGAATTATGTTTCGATTGAAAAAGCGGTAAACTAAGAAAATTCTAGTTAAAACTTTCTAAATCACAACAATGCATTAGAATAAGCTTAGTCAATATGATGAAAATTTTCAAGAAATTCATTTTTAGGGTACCACCCAATTGGTTGAAATTTTTTTTTTAGAACTTGCTTGAATTATATACTTGTGGATCATGTTTTGAGCAAAGAACACAAGCATGTGAGGTTTGAGCCTAATTGTGTGGTTACATCCTATGACCACTTACTTTCATTCTTGTGTGCATTATTCTCTTCCTATGATTGTAATCTTTGATTTGTTTAATTCTATATGTCCATTATTTTGTGTATACATGCATTTATATGATTGAGGCCATTGTTCAAATAGCTCACTTACCCATGTAAGTCTACCTTTTATCTTCCATTGATAACCAATTTGAGCCTATGCTTAACCCATTTGTTCATAATTTTAGCACATTACAAGCCTAAGTGAAAGTAAAAGAGAAGCCAACATTAGTGACACTCACTTTTGTCACTAACGTTGGCCAAGCTACAATGAGCCACGTTAGTTGCCACGTTAACTTAGTTAACGTGGAAGCTAACGTGGAGAAAGCAAGTGATCGCCAACATTAGTGACACTTACCTTTGTCACTAACGTTGGAATGAGCGCTAACGTTGAGGATAGGATGATGAGCCAACGTTAGTGACACTCACCTTTGTCACTAACGTTGGAGATGGCTATCATTACCACGTTAGAAGCCACGTTAACTTAGTTAACGTGGACTCTAACGTGGGAAGTAGGGGCACCTTGGAACGTTAGTGACAAAGGTAAGTGTCACTAACGTTCTCGAAGAATTGGCAAGCCTACGTTAAGAGCCACGTTAACTAAGTTAACGTGAACTCTAACATAGGGGGAGGGAGGACTCTCAACGTTATTGGAAAAGGTGAGTTCCAATAACGTGTGCGAAGGATCAAGAGGCAACGTTAGTGGTCACGTTGATGCCACTAACGTTGAAGTTAACGTGGATCATCCCTGGGTGAGGAACGTTAGTGAAAAAGGTGATTGTCACTAACGTTCTCGAACCCACACTCTCACTTAACGTTAACACCACTAACGTCCTGAGCTAAAGACCCTGCCTACTTCACACTTTCTCTCTGCAAGTAAAGCTAAGCCCACTGCGGAAGATAACTGTTTCAAACTCAAGATCCAAAGGCCCATATCCAAGACTTAAAGAATCAACTAGAAGATCAGAAGAGTAATATATATAGGGGTAGTTTTGAATTAGAAAAAAAGCTTCGGGGGGGAGTGAGGAATTTTGAGAACTATTCTCTATTTACTTTTTCTACACTTCTAGTTTACTTTTCATAATGTATTTTCCATCTTTGTTTTCCATTTCCAGAGCTATGAACAACTAAACCCCTTTCATTGGGTTAGGGAGCTCTATTGTAATTTGATGGATCAATATTAGTTTTCATTACTCTTCTTCTATCTTTTCTCTTGATTTTACTATAAAGCTTTCAATCTTCATCCAATTGGGTAGTTATCTTGGAAAAGAAGCTATTCATACTTGGATCTCTTCTGAACCTTGGAAGAGGAATGAAAAGATAATGCTAGAAATGCTTTCTCATGTTGGACCAAATTGGGTTTGGTTGGGTATGGTGACTATAATCCTACCAACACTTGATTTGGGAATGCATGTGGTATAATCAGTGACCATACTTCATCTCTTCTCATGAGCAATTGACCAAGGAATTGGCTATTGATCAAGATTTGAGAGATTGAATTGCCAAGGAATTAAAATTCGATCACTTAAGATTGCCAAGGAGATCAATGAATGCATTGATTGAGGAAGAGATGAAAATGAACTTGATCCGGAGAATGCAACATCTCCTAAGCCCAATGAATCCCCATTTCTTATCTTACCCATTCTCTTTAATTTCTACAATTTACTTTCATGAGCATCTTCCCCATTCCCATTTACAAATCTGCAATTTACTTTTCTTCATTTACTTTCAGCTCTTTACTTCCATCATTTATATTTTCTGCTATTTACTTTCCTGCCATTTAATTTCCTGCAACTCACAAACCAAATTCTGCTTCGCTCAACTAGAACATTCCTCTAATTAAAATTGCTTGACCAATCAATCCCTGTGGGATTCGACCTCACTCTATTGTGAGTTTTTACTTGACGACAATTCGGTATACCTGCCGAAGGAAAATTGTTGAGAGACAAGTTTCCGTGCTATCAAGTTTATGGCGCCGTTGCCGGGGATTGATTTTGTATCAACAATGACTAAATTGGAGGATAACTAGATTAAGCATTTTTCTTCTGTTTGATTTAAATTTCTGTTTGAGTTAATTACTTTCAGTTTTAGTTATTTTCCTCCCTTCCCCCCTACTCCTTTTTCTTAGTTATTTACCATTCAATTCACTAACCCGCTAACTGTTTGATATATTGCATCACTCACACTAACAGCAATTTTAACAAGAGTACTTTCGGCATCTATTTCCTTCCTTGTGCCTTGTTGGTTGTATGATAGGGAGAAGAAGCGGGGATTGAACTTTCTTTGATTCTGAACCTGAGTGGACTTTCCTTAGATTAAGGAGGGAAGCAAGAGGAAAGAGAGTAGTTGGTGCTGAGGAAGAGGAGGAGTACTTTGAACCAGACATGGATGAAAACATGGAGAACCATCATGAAGAAGAGGCTCACAACCATGGCAGAGAAGGTCTAGCAAATCATGCTGGGCAAGAGAGAAGAGTTCTAGGCTCTTACATCAACCCAAACCCAGAAAACTGTGGGAGTAGCATCCAAAGGCCAACCATACATGCCAACAACTTTGAACTAAAGCCACAGCTCATCACCCTTGTTCAGAACAACTGTTCATTCAGAGGAGGCGTCCAAGAAGACCCCAATCAACATCTAACCACCTTCCTGAGGATATGCGATACTGTGAAGTCCAATGGTGTTCATCCTGACACCTATAGACTACTTCTGTTTCCCTTCTCACTCAAGAACAAGGCATCCAAATGGCTAGAGTCCTTCCTAAAGGAGAGTTTAGCAACCTGGGAAGATGTGGTGAACAAATTCCTGGCAAGATTTTATCCTCCTCAACGAATTAACAGGTTGAGAGATGAGGTAGAAACATTCAGACAGCAAGATGGTCAGACTCTATACGAAGCATGGGAGAGGTTCAAGGACCTGACAAGAAGGTGCCCACCAGATATGTTCAATGAATGGGTACAGCTACACATTTTCTATGAAGGCCTTTCTTATGAATCAAAGAAGGCAGTAGACCATTCATCTGGGGGATCTCTGAACAAGAGGAAGACCATTGAGGAGGCCATAGATGTCATTGAAACTGTAGCAGAGAATGACTATTTCTATGCTTCTGAAAGAGGCAACACTAGAGGAGTGATGGAACTAAACAATGTGGATGCACTGCTGGCCCAAAACAAGCTTATTACCAAGCAGCTGGCTGACCTCACCAAGAAGATGGAGAGGAACCAAGTGGCAGCAATCACCACCTCATCGGCAACCCAAGAAGGAGTGAATGCAGAGGCAGAAAGAGAGCAAGAACAAGCCAACTACTTTGGAAACTCTCCCAGGCAGACCCATGATCCTTACTCCAAAACGTACAACCCTGGTTGGAGGAATCACCCAAACTTTGGATGGGGAAATCAACAAGATCAAAGCCAAGATCAGAGACGTCACAACCCCAACAACCATGCAGCTCACCAACATTCCACACAGAGATCATATCAGCACCACCCTAACAATACCTCTCCACATCCATACCAAAACCAAAATGACCCAACTCAACCATCCACTCTCAACTCACCATCATCTGAAGAAAGACTATCCAAAATTGAGACTCTGCTTGAAGGCATATGCAAAGAGATTCAAGATAATAAGGTATTCAAAGAGGAGGTGCGAGCTAGTATCAAGAACCAGGGGGACACCATCAAGAGGCTGGAATTTCAAGTGGGATACTTATCTGAAAAGATTCCCAAATAGGCTGGAATTTCAAGTGGGATACTTATCTGAAAAAGATTCCCAAACCTACTAATAGCTTCCCAAGTGACACAGAGAAAAATTCGAGAGGTGAAGCAAAGAAAGTCAGATGGAAAGATTGCAAGATGGTTACTATAAGTAATAAGAAGACTGAGGAAAAGCAAAACAAGCCATTGGAACAACTTGGAGAGACATCAGCAGAGAAATAGGAAAAAGATCACCAAGAACCCAAAATTTCACAAAAAGAGCTGACACAGAAGGAGCTACTGAAACTCTATGCACCGTTTCCCCAATTACTCAATGGTGCTATAGAGAAGAGAATATACTCAAGGTTTCTTGATCTGTTTGCATCCCTCCATGTAAACATACCATTCATCAAGGCTCTCTAACAAATGCCATCATACATTAAGTATATGAAGGAGCTGCTGACAAGGAAAAGCTCACTCAAGGGAGGACAAACAATAGTGATGAATAAGGAGTGCAGTGCTCTCATTCAACCAGAGTTGCCTATAAAAAGGAAGGACCCAGGGAGTTTTCACATCCCCTGTATCATAGGAGAAACAATGTTTGATAAATCACTCTGCGATTTGGGAGCAAGCATCAACTTAATGCCTTTATCCTTTATGAAAAGGCTGCAGATCAATGAGATAATACCCACAGATGTAGTTATCAGGCTGGCTGACAAAACTCAAAAACAAGCAGTAGGAGTGGTTGAAAATGTGCTGGTAAAGGTGGGAAAATACTTCCTTCCCACAGACTTTGTCATCTTGGACATGGAAGAAAGTCACACTCACCCAATCATATTGGGAAAACCTTTCTTAGCTACAGCTAGATCACTCATAGATGTGGAGCGAGGGGAGCTAATTTTGAGGATCCATGATGAACAACTCAGCTTCAATGTCTTCAAACTCTCACAAGAAACAGATCATAATGAGATACTGAGGGGGGAGGCAAGCACTGAAGCACAACCAACACCTCTGGGAAACCAATTGGTTGAAGAACAAGGCCATCAGCAGCTGTCACAGCTCAGGGAAAATAAGGAGGAACCTAAACTACCAGAGTCATATGAGACCAGCAACAAAATTCCCTTAGAAGAGGAGGTCACAAAGAGCAAGGCAACATCAAAAGGGACAAAGAAGAAGGCACCAAGGAGGTGGAGGAACAAGAAGATCCCTATAGAGGACTTCTCTCCAGAGGATAAAGTGATCTCAGCTTACTTCCCAGATATTCCACCTCATCTCCCCACTATCCCATCTCAGTTACCTAAGGTCTTCACCATCAACAGAGTTCTTTCCTTAGAACATGTGGAGATCCTTGATGAAGCCAATGGATATAGGTGTACTGCAAGAGGGGAAGATCTGAAGCATTACCAACCACCATGACAAAGGCAAAACGTCAAGCTAGTGACGCTAAAGAAGCGCTTCATGGGAGGCAATCCATGTTTTACATGCTTTTAAAAGTAGTTAATAATGCAAGGTTCAGGGATTTCAAATCAACTTGACATGGACTTGAATGAATCCTTGTGTGCAACATATAGTGAAGAACAAGTTTGGTGTTCAAGGCACACTAAGAGAACATCAATGTAACCCATATCATGTCACTCTTGGGGGCCTTGAACAAATCTTTTACACCACACGGCACCAAACTAAGTTTGGTATTGCCATTGTTGCACACATGGATGTTGAGTTAGTTAGTTGGTTTGCTCTAATGAATAGCACTTAGTTAGTTAAAACAAAAACTTTAAAAAGTAGTTATTCTTTTAATTTTGCCGCCACTTTCCACACATAATTTTTTTAATCACAATTCTTTTATTTTGTAGGAGAAAAGAAAGGGGTATTGAAGTGGATTGAGTGGACAATTGAAAGGAGAAGTTTCAGCCACTTCATGAAGGGGGAGTACACACTTGTCCTCAAGGGGAATACATTGGAAAATGTGGCCATGCAACATTGGAAGAAGGATACTCTTGGAGACCGAACCAATTCCCTTCATAAAGTTGATGATCCTTGTCCTCTTCCCATGATAAACCCCATCCGTCCGTCACACAACAACTCCATCAATCCACACCTTCCATTCACTCACCACCTTTCTATATAAGTAATCCGTATTCCGTACCCCACCTTCACATTCCACTCCCACTCTTCACACCTCTCCCTTTTCGGAACCAAGCACTTCTTACCCCATTAAAAACACTCTCACCAACTCCCTTCATTGCACCAAATCCTAATCAACCGAAGCCCATTCTCCACACCCTTTCTTTTTAAAAGTCTCTCATGGCATCATCAAGCTCTAAAAGAAGAAGGGGAAAGGAGCCTATGGAGCAACGCCCTTTTGATGAAAAGAAGTTCAGAACTTTTTATCATACATTACAGTACGGATGGATGGTTGATAAGGAGATTGTCTATGAGCTGGGCTTTCAAGTCAGAAAAATTGAGTGTCCCAAAATCACAAAGAAGGTGGAAAAGAGAAGATGGGAGCTCCTCACTGATCCGGTCACTAGGGTAAATGCAAATCTTGTAAGAGAATTTTATGCAAATGCTGTTCGATATGATAAGGCAGATGAGTCTTATACAAGTTTTGTAAGAGTAAAAACCGTGGATTTTAGTCCCATGAGTGTGATGAGAGCATTAAAGTTGCGGTCTATACCATTTGAGGAAGAGAGCTATCATTCAAGAATTGATAACAGCCCAAATTATGACCAGATTGTGCGAGATATATGTGTACCAGGTGCTGACTGGGTGCGAGATTCCGAAAGGAAACCCAAGTTCATTAAGAGAGGGGACCTCACTCCTGAAGCAAAGGGGTGGTTCAAAATTATAAGGAGATCCATCCTCCCTACAAGGAACAACTCAGAGGTGAATCTCAAAAGAGCCACAATGGTACACTGTATACTCAAAGGAGGAGAGATCAAGGTTCATGAACTCATAGCCCACGGCATTAGGAAGAGGGCCGAAAATAGCGATTCTAGAGGAAAGTTACGCTACCCCAGCACTATTTTCCGACTCTATGACAAGGCTTGGGTGGTGTTTGAAGATGAAGACCCCGAGTGGATCAAAGAGGGCATTCCCATTACAGTCCGAAGGATGAATGCTGTTGCATCCCCCCTACCTCAACGGAAGCCAAGAAATAGGCCAGCCCATCAAGTAGTAGAAGGACAAGACCTAGAAGAGCAAGCCCCAGCCACCTTGAACATGCACCAATTACAAAAAGCCATTGATGGCTTATCTAGGCAATATTAGGAAAATCAAGAGGCACAGAAGGAGCTCCAGCTACAAATGATGAACCGCCAAGAAGAATCATTTTCTAGATGGACGAATCAACAAGGGGAGTGGGAGAAGCAAATGATGGAGCAGCAATTGGAACAAGGAAAACAATGGGGTGAATCTTTCCACAGGATAGAACAAAGGCAAATTGAACAACAAGAATCTATCCAGAAGCTAGTCAACATCCAAGCACATCAAGGTGCACACATACATGAGATGCATCGAAAACAAATAGAACAAGAAGAACTCTTTGACGACCACAGGGCATTCTCTGAAGGGGTTTACATGAGCGAAAGTGGAAATCATGTAAACATGCTAGCAAGGCTTGCATACTTAGTTGGACAGCTACCTAATGTACATCCGGGAATCACAAAATATGACGAAGTGAAGGATGAGTTAGCACGAGAAGAAAGAGTAGGGGTGGAGAAGAGTCAATAATCAGTAAAGAAGGCACTTGAATACTGGAAAAGAGCCAGACTAGCACGGATGCAAGGAAGCACAAGTAGACACAAAGAGGACAAGCAAGAGGAAGAGCATGGGCAACCCCATGAGTAAAAGGTGGTGGAGTTCCCTCTTTGTTCCATCTTTTTCAAGCATTAAATAAGGAAAATCATGTATGAAATAGGACATGCTTCCATGATAGTTTAAGATTTTCAATTCTGTTTTTAGTATTCTACTTGCCTAGGTCTATGACTACTAGTCAAGTTGCCTGTTTTCAATTTCATCCTGCTTATTGTGTTGCTTGTCTCCTTTTTAATAAAAAGAGAATGTGTGTTATCAAAGACCAGAGTGGAGTTCATATTGTGGAGTAAGTTCCTTAGTGTGTGATGTGATCATAAGTTAGCTAAGTTGGTTCACCAACAAGGGTGGGAAGACAACTATCTGTCCTGAATCATATGCTTGAAACACACCCCATGAGACTAGCTAAATAACAAGATCCTAATAAGAAAAAAAGGGGAAAAAACAATAAGAGTTGAAAAAGAAAGAAAAGTTAATAAAGAATAAGGCTAGGCACCAAGGGTTTGAAACTTGAGAGATGTATCTGTGGTGCTCTTGTACCAAGGATCTGCTTGGATGAATAAGTTCGTAGTAGTGCTTCATCACTTGGTAATTGGGGTTAACTAACCCAGGATTATCAGCTGAAAGCCCACTATCAAGAGCAACCTTGCTACAGAACATTTAGTAACCCAAATAGGTGCTGGACACCAAGGTCTCAAGAAAGAAAATAAACAAACCATGTGCCTGTGGTGTGTATGTATGGGGGAAAGAGACTTGAGGGAGTAAGTCCTTAGGGGTGTCTTAACACCTAGCACCTTGAACCAACTGGTTCGGGAGTGCTGGCTGAAAGCTTATCTTAAAGAGTCGCCCCCTCACAGAGCACTTAGCCTAAGAACACAAATAAGCCCAGAAAACAATAAAAGGATCAATGAATAAGAGTCTCATAGGGTGCAATCAAGTGAGTATTCCAAGACATGATAAAGGTCTGAAAGCCAGTGAAGGAATGAACCTAAGTTGCTATGCATGAAACCACCATAAAACCAAGGATATGACCTCCACAATAATGACTCATTCCTCTTGGCATTCCATTCATCATTCTCTTGTTCCAGTACTTGCTTAGGGACAAGCAGGCTTTAAGTTTGGTGTTGTGATGCCAGGGCATTTTGGCCAGTTTCACTGACCTTTTCTTTACTGTTTTAGGGTAGTTTCATGCATTTTCTTAGGAAATAAGCTAGTTTTGGGTAGAATTTCACTTACATCTTGATTTAAGCATACATTGAGCACTTTACATGATTTCATGAGAATTTTGCATGAATAAGATGACAAATTGGATGATGCATGTCTCATGATGTGGATTAGAACTTTGATGCACTGTATTGCTTGATTTCAGGATAAAGGAAGCAAGAAAGAGCCACGTTGGCAGCCACGTTAGTCTAACTAACGTGACCACCAACGTGGAATTGGAGCTAGCTTGCAACGTTAATGCGAAAAGTAATCGCCAATAACGTCCTCGAAAGCCATCATAGCCCACGTTAAGAGTCACGTTAACTATGTTAACGTGAACTCTAACGTGGAAGAAAGAAATAAGGCCAACGTTAGTGACACTCACCTTTGTCACTAACGTTGGACCAAGCTCATAAGTGGCCACGTTAAGAGCCACGTTAACTCAGTTAACGTGGACTCTAACGTTGGGAAGCAAAAGAGAAGCCAACGTTAGTGACACTCACTTTTGTCACTAACGTTGGCCAAGCTACAATGAGCCACGTTAGTTGCCACGTTAACATAGTTAACGTGGAAGCTAACGTGGAGAAAGCAAGTGATCGCCAACGTTAGTGACACTTACCTTTGTCACTAACGTTGGAATGAGCCACAATGAGCCACTATGAGCCACGTTAACTCCCACGTTAACTTAGTTAACGTGGAAGCTAACGTTGAGGATAGGATGATGAGCCAACGTTAGTGACACTCACCTTTGTCACTAACGTTGGAGATGGCTATCATTACCACGTTAGAAGCCACGTTAACTTAGTTAACGTGGACTCTAACGTGGGAAGTAGGGGCACCTTGGAACGTTAGTGACAAAGGTAAGTGTCACTAACGTTCTGAAAGAATTGGCAAGCCTACGTTAAGAGCCACGTTAACTAAGTTAACGTGAACTCTAACGTAGGGGGAGGGAGGACTCTCAACGTTATTGGAAAAGGTGAGTCCCAATAACGTGTGCGAAAGATCAAGAGGCAACGTTAGTGGTCATGTTGATGCCACTAACGTTGAAGTTAACGTGGATCATCCCTGGGTGAGGAATGTTAGTGAAAAAGGAGATTGTCACTAACGTTCTCAAACCCACACTCTCACTTAACGTTAACGCCACTAACGTCCTGAGCTAAAGACCCTGCCTACTTCACACTTTCTCTCTGCAAGTAAAGCTAAGCCCACTGCGGAAGATAACTACTTCAAACTCAAGATCCATAGGCCCATATCCAAGACTTGAAAAATCAACTAGAAGATCAGAAGAGTAATATATATTGGGGTACTTTTGAATTAGAAAAAAAGCTTCGGGGGGGAGTGAAGAATTTTGAGAACTATTCTCTGTAATATTTTACTTTCTCTGGACTTCTAGTTTACTTTTCATAATGTATTTTCCATCTTTGTTTTCCATTTCCAGAGCTATGAACAACTAAACCCCTTTCATTGGGTTAGGGAGCTCTGTTGTAATTTGATGGATCAATATTAGTTTTCATTACTCTTCTTCTATCTTTTCTCTTGATTTTACTATAAATCTTTCAATCTTCATCCAATTGGGTTGTTATCATGGAAAAGAAGCTATTCATACTTGGATCTCTTCTGAACCTTGGAAGCGGAATGAAGAGATCATGCTAGAAATGCTTTTTCATGTTGGACCAAATTGGGTTTGGTTGGGTATGGTGACTATAATCCTACCAACACTTGATTTGGGAATGCATGTGGTATAATCAATGACCATACTTCATCTCTTCTCATGAGCAATTGACCAAGGAATTGGCTATTGATCAAGATTTGAGAGATTGAATTGCCAAGGAATTGGAATTCGATCACTTAAGATTGCCAAGGAGATCAATGAATGCATTGATTGAGGAAGAGATGAAAATGAACTTGATCCGGAGAATGCAACATCTCCTAAGCCTAATGAATCCCCATTTCTGATCTTACCCATTCTCTTTAATTTCTGCAATTTACTTTCATGAGCATCTTCCCCATTCCCATTTACAATTCTGCAATTTACTTTCCGTCATTTACTTTCAGCTCTTTACTTCCAGCATTTACATTTTCTGCTATTTACTTTCCCGCCATTTAATTTCCTGCAACTCTCAAACCAAATTCTGCTTCGCTCAACTAGAACATTCCTCTAATTAAAGTTGCTTGACCAATCAATGCCTGTGGGATTCGACCTCACTCTATTGTGAGTTTTTACTTGACGACAATTCGGTATACTTGCCGAAGGAAAATTGTTGAGTGACAAGCTTCCGTGCTATCAGTAGGTAGGTTAGGACTTAAGGGTTGATGTGATCAAATCTATTTGACGTACTTCAAGCTTAGGAGTAAATTTTACATACTTAAAGCTTTTGGGAAGTAGACTTAATAGGTTGGCCTCTCATAATTATCAATATTCGGTTTGTTAACAAGGATGGTGATACCAATTACTCAAGTCTTAGCCAAGAGTTCTTTATTTTGCTTTCTTTACTTACTCACTTAATTGGCTTTCTTGCCATCTCATGAACCAAAACCCCCTTCTTTACCCCTTAATAACCAATAACTAAGCACTACATTATTTCCTAGGGAGACGACCCAGAGTCTAAATACTTCGGTTAATTCTTATTTGGGATTTGTTACTTGTGACAAAACCATAATTTAATTTGATGCGAGGATTAACTATTGGTTTGGACTATACTAACAACGGGATTATTTTGTGGAATTCCGAACCGGTGTAAATCCTTGCTTTCATTAGGTAGCTTGGTTGTGGTTAGAGGATTCTAGGCCTGATAAGTGCTCCGTTCTTGTTACCTAAATGGCTGCATGTTATTTGCTTTGCTGAATAATGTTGGTATGATGTTCTGTGCATACCTTGTCACTGCTGTGTTTGTTTTTGGTTCATATGTATTGTTTCACTGCTGCCTCACTGAGTAATTCTACTTGATGTCACCTAAACCATATGAACTCTTTGCTTGTTACATGTTTAATGGATTCATATGTGTTAATTTGCTGTTTTTGTTATTCGAAAACGTCCAATTTACTGTCGGAATGCTGCCAAAATTTTTGGAAACTTCCCTATCATCAATTTGCAACTTAGGAATGGAACTTGGCACTTGTTTTACTTGAAAATGATTTTTGTTTTATGCCAAGTACAACTCCTTAGTTGATTTGCCCAGCCGTCCCGTTTCATTTTGATTCCCGCTTATGTGCATTACACTTGGTTAATCAAATGACTACTTGACGAATTTCTGTGTCAAATAGCACCTCGGTTAACTAAGTTAAGAAGAGCCTTTTTTGTGTTTTTAACATTTCAAGTTTATTTCAAATGCTTTCTGACTTCTTGGTTCAAGTTTAATTGTTCATTCTACTTACCTTTGAAGCCTTTCACATTATGTCATCATTTAACTTAAACTTGCCCTTTCTCGATAAAGGCTCGTATATTAGTGATAATTGGTGATTTCCACTAGTGTGACCCCTTTTAATTTGAAATCGTTTCAACTTGGTTTTGGTTGCACAAGTGCCTATTTCAAATCTCATAACACCAATTATCACAAACTTCGTGACCATGAGCATTGTTGATGACCTATTTTTCTAGTGTGTGCTTTTATGCAAATTCATATTTCATCATCAATGACTTGCATCACACTCATGATTGTGGGCATGCTTGTTCTTTACATACCTATTGAGCTTCTTGTGGTTAAGTCTCATAATTGTCATGCCACTGATTTCTAACCTAGTTTTCTAACTTCTAACTTTGTTGACTCTCTAATTCCTTTTTCTTAGTTTTTACATTAACTCCTCTATATTCTTTGAGGCATGATGACTATTGTAGCTTAACAAACAAGCATTCAGTTATTGTTGCATGATTTCTTGGTTCCGTTTTGGATTAAATTATGTATTTTGTTTGCTTGCATTCCAAGTTTTCATCTTTTTGACTCACTTCATGCATATGTCATGTCTTGCTTTATATTCCTCTACTTGGCTTAATTATTTATATCCTGTCATATATGTTTTTTAGGATGTCTGATAGAGGGAAAGAAAAGGTTACCTCTAGAAAGAGGAAGAAACCTCAATCTTCCGCTGCTTCTCCTTTCACCGATTATGCCAAGAACCCTCTTTCTGAAAAGGACAAAGCAGATCAGCAACTGCCACCCACTAACGTAGACAGGTTTCCTAACCTGTACTGTGAGCTCCGCTTCCCGACCTATCGGAAGAAGAATCTCAACATAGAAAAGAAACTAGCCATTCTCACCAAGCTGAGGCGATCCATTGAGACCTGTATTGAGGGGATGGGTCTAGGTTTTGTTGATAGGGAGTTGGGTAGGGTGAACACATCATGGGTACCGCCACAGACACAGGCTACCCCAGAGGCGCAGCAGACCTCCGTGGAGCCACAGCCTCATCCCTAGCCAGATGCGACAGTTGACCCTCACCCCGAGTCTGAGCCATAGCATCGAGGACGATGGTTCATTCTAAGTGTAGGGAGGTCACCGTCGTCGCCGTCGGTGGAATTATTAATTTGGCTGATGAGTTCGGACATCTATCTTTTATATTTTGGATTGTTGAAACCCAAGTTTACCCTTTTTACATAAGAAATTTGGTTTGATTGAAAAAGAAGGGATAAACTAAGAAAATTTTAAAATTTCTAAATCACAACATTGCATTTAGAGTAAGCTTAGTCAAACAATGAAATTTTCCAAAGAATTTATCCATAGGGCACCACCCCAATTGATTGAAAATTTTTGTGGAACTTGCTTGAATTATATATTTTATGAAACATGTTTTGAGCTAAGAACACAAGCATGTGAGATTTGAGCCTAATGATGTGGTTACATCTTATAACCACTTATTTTCATTCTTGTGTGCAATTGTTCTCTTTCTATGATTGTGATCCTTGATTTGTTTAATTCTATATATCCATCATTTCTTGTATTCATGCATTTATATGATTGAGGTCATTGTTTCATAAAGCTCACTTGCCCAAATAGCCTACCTTTTACTTTCCATTGTTAGCCAATTTTGAGCCTATGCTTAACCCAATTGTTCTTAATGTTAGCACATCACAAGCCTAGAGCGAAAAATAATAAATGTCCCTTGTTTGGATCTTTGAGTAGTTTAGGCTAGTGAGAGTGTTTATTATTCATGTTTGGGGAGATTTGGGAAAATTGGTTGGGATAAAGGGGTGTTTTGTATTTCTATATTTGGGAATTGGGTGCATGCTCATGTGTTAATCAAATGTTAGACCTTATGCATTGATGTTCTTGCATATAGTTTGAAAGAAAGAAAAAAAATCAATCAAAAAAATGAGAAAAAAAAAGAAAAAGAAAAGTGAATATGAAAAGAAAAGAAAAGAAAGAAAAAATATAGAAAAAGGAAAGAAAAGAAAAGAGAAAAACATAATAAAAAGGGGACAAAATGCCCCAAAGTAAAGTTCAATAAAAAATCAATGCATAGGAGTTGTGAAATGAAAAAAATGCATGAGTATGAGAAAAAAAGTGAAGAATAGGTAGTTAGGTTAGAACTTAATTGTATAGGTTATCATAGGTTAGGTGAGAAATTCAAGGTTAATCTAAGATTCAAATTTCAAGCTCACTTAACCATATATGACCCTACCTTGACCCTAGCCCCATTACGACCTTTGAGAGTCCTCATGATAATTGTATGCATGCATTGAATGATTGTTGATTGTTATATGAAGAACAAATTTTGGAAGCATGATTAGGGGAGAATTGAGTGAATCAACCCCCTAAACACTTGAGTGACTAGAGCGGATACACATTCGGTGAGGGTTGATTGCTCAATTACATGTTTTCACTATAATCATTCTTATTCATGCAAGTTTGTAAATCTTTTTGATAATTCAATAATATTGTGGGTTGGATTTGATTCCTATTGCTTTAGCCCTTATGCTTACATACGTTCTCTTGGATGTTGATTTGTTTTGACCAAGCATTTGCATTCATAATAGGTAGTTGCATTTACATAGGTTGCATATAGTTTAGTTGCATTGAATAAATGTCATACCCCTTACTTCCTTCGTGGTTTAGCATGAGGACATGCTAAGGATTAAGTGTGGGGAGGTTGATAAACCCCATTTTTAAGGTTTATCTTGTGTTGAATTTAGAGCATTTTATCAACCTTTTCCCACATTTATTCAATGAAATAGCATGGTTTTGTGATTCTTCCTTAATTTGTGCTTAAATTTGAAAACATGCTTTTAAACCCTCAATTTGATAATTTTAATCTTCCTTTGATTACACTAGATGCCTTGACGTGTTTGTTAGTGATTTCAGATTAAAAAGGCTATGAATGGATCAAAGGAGTGTAGAGGAAAGCATGCAAAGTGGAGAACACATGGAAAAACCAAAGATTTGGTTGCACTCATCCACGTGCACATGCAACAGACGTGCACGCATGGATCGTAAAAACCCCATGGACGCGCACGCGTGTTGTACGCGTACGCGTCGGTGCTAGCACGTGATTTTTAAGTGAAATCGCGCTTGGCGAATTCATAGGGGCTGTGAGGCCCAATCTAAAACAACTATGGCACCAAAATGCTTAAAATGACCAAGGATTGAAGGGAAGGCATCATTTCATCACTTTACACATAGTTTAGTTTAGATCTAGTATTAGAGTTAGTTTCTAGAGAGAGAGAGAGGCTCTCTCTTCTCTCTAGAATTAGGACTAGGTTTAGGTTAATAAGCTTAGATCTAGATTTTAATTCATGTTTTCTTCTACTTCTACCTTTCAATTCTTTGTTGTTACATCTTGTTCTTCTATTCTCTTGTTGTAATTTCCTCTATTTTGTTACTATACTTTGTTGTTGATCCACTCTTGTTCCTTCCATTTTCTTTTAATGCAATTTGAGGTAATTCATGTTAATTGTGTTCTCTTTGATTGTTGTTGTTAATTCTTTGCAATAAGTTGATGTTAGATTTCATTCTTGTTGTCAATTTACTATGCTTTTCTTTTATGCCTTCCAAGTTTTTGTCAAAATGCTTGAAAGGATGTTAGAATATAATTTTATGTTCTTGGCTTGGGAAGGTAACTTAGGAATTCTTCAGTTACTAATGTCTAAGTGATTGATAGTTGATGGCGATTGACTCTAGCTCTCATTAATTCAATTAGTGGATAGCTAGGACTTATGGACTTGGATTGATGTAGCTCATTTGACTTTCCTCTACTTGTTAGAGGATGACTTAGTGGGATTGATCCTTGCAATCATCATATTATAGTTAGTGATAAGGATAGAGATCCTTGACCACCAAACCTTGCCAAGATCTTTTTGTCATTTTGCAATTTACTTTTCTTGTTTCCTATTCAAAACCCCAAAATATACATGTCCATAGCCAATAACAAGAACACTACCCTGCAATTCCGTTGAGAGACGACCCGAGCTTTAAATACTTCGGTTATTAGTTTTATTAGGGGTTCGTACTTGTGACAAACAAATTTTTGTATGAAAGGATTATTTGTTGGTTTAGAAACTAATACTTGCAATGAGATTTCATTTGTGAAATTCTAAACCGTCAATTTCCCATTCATCAATGTCCATAGCAGCGCTCTCCAAAACTGCGTAGCGCTCGCAATAAGAACACTACCCACGCATATGCGTTGATCACGAAATATCACTTCTGTGCTGATGCTTCATCCATGCATTTGCGTGCTTCTTCCCAAGATGTCACATCCATGCGTACACGTCATGCATGCGTACGCGTCGAAAGCTAAACTTCAAATCCCAATTTTGTGCTTTGTCGTAGGCGCTTGTTGGTGGAGAACATAGCGCTCGTTGGTGGAGAACGCTCTTCATATCCACGCGTACGCGTTATACGCGTTATTCACGCGTACACGTGGTCTTCTAAAATCACCATTTCGACGCGTACACGTCAACCACGCATACGCGTCCTTAGCAAAACTTTCTTGGTGAGGATCGCAGTGCTCTTTTCCACTTCTCTGCTTCTTTCTTGCCTGTCATCAACTAAACAGATACATCAAAGCCTTGGCATAATCATCAAATCTTGCATCATTCATATTATCGAATAATTCTTGCATAAATCTGATAAAAATGCACTAATTTAACAATGTTTGATTAAATCATGACAAACATGAATTTCTCATCCAAACACTCACTTATTGCTTAAGAAATGCATGAAAACCAAGTAAAAACTAATGAAAAAGGCTTGTAAAATTAGCCTAATATGACTTGTCATCACATTAGCATAAAACTCTCTAATAAGATTTGCATTTACTCGTGTGGGCGGATTGGTGAGAAGCTCCCATCTCTTCCTTTCAATCTTTTCTTTGATCTCATGGCATTCATCATCTGGAAGTTGGAAGGCTAACTCGGGTAATATTTCCTTTGGTTCTATCCACCCAAGTTGTATCTCATGAAACACAGATTTAAACTTCCAATTGTCAAAGGAAATTTCCTCTATAAGTTCCTTTCCCTTTCTTTTTTTTGAAGTTGATGATGCCTTTGGTTTGCTTTGAAGTGGCCGAATGAGGGAGAAAGAAAAGATAGAGAAGAGTGGCAAGTATAACTCGTATAAGGGAGAGTGAGAGTGTAGCTTGAGAATGAAGATAAGTGATTGATTAAGTGAAAATAAGAACTGGTTGAATAAAGAAGTATAATGGTGAGATTTGGAATCAAAGGAACACAAGAGGTAAAATGTGAATGTAAGAAGGTGTATCTTTAAGTGTGAGGTTCAAACCAAATGGAGATTATTTATAATGAAAGGTGGTGAAGGAATGGATGGTAAGGATTCATTTTGTATGGTGGAAATGAAGGGTGTTCATGCAAAGTGGGGTGGGGACAAGGATTGCTTCTTTATGAGGTTGGTAGGTTCAGTTATCAAGGTGTTCTTATGACACACCTAACAAACCAATGTATGCAAGGTTGTGATTTCCAAGGAGCAATTTTCAAGGACATGTGACTAGCCCTTGTTGCAAAGTAGCCGAACCCCCGTTTCCTTGAATTGTCCTCTCCATCAATCTCCTCCTCCATATCCATATTCAAAACAACAAACAAAAATGAATTCAATTAGTGGTGGCAAAAATGAAATGTAACAACTAACTTTTAAATTTTCATCAATTGACCAAATAACAAAAAAAAAACAAAGTATTCTTCATGAATTAAAACCAACCTGACTCCTTGTAAGTATGCATGTGACATTTGTGAACACCAAACTTAGTGTTTGGTCATGTGGTGTAAGGAAGTTGATTAAACTCCTAAGATATATATATTATGAGCCTTATGTATCATCCTAGGTGATGCCAAGGCTTCTTAGGCTAGTTTCACTAGCCTATTTCTTTTGTTTTTATTAGGTTTTATGCACTTTCTTTAGCTATAAGTAAGTATTTGGATGAAAATTTAATGCATACCTTGATTCAATCAAACATGGTTAATTTTGTGCATTTTCATGAGATTTATGCTAGATCTATTGTTTATTATGAATGATGCAAAATTTTGTGAATTTAGCAAGGCTTTGATGCATGTGTTTGGTTGATGATAGGTAAAAAGAAGCAGAGGAAGAGCAAGGAAAGGGGCAATGCAACGTTCTGCAAGAATTTTGTGCCAACGTTGGAGGGAACGAACCAACGTTACCTTCAATGTTTTTCAATACAGTTTGCTTTCTGAAAATTGGAAAAATTAGCTGCGTCGCGCATGCGTGAACGTGGAAATTTTACAATCCACGCGTACGTGTTGGTGACGCGCACACGTGGAAAGGCCAATGTTGGAGGTAATGTTGGTGAGCCAACGTTGAGTCCAACGCCTGTGATAAGAATTTCAAAACTTGAATTGGGAAAAATTACGTTGATGCGTACGCGTCGACGATGCGTACGCGTGGAAGTGCATTTTGGCCTTGCACGCGAATGCCTGAGCGACGCATACGCGCAAAAACCTGTTTGACGCGTACGCGTGGCCACGCACACGCGTGACTGTGTGAAGGTTGGTGCACCAACTTTGCTAGCAACGCTCAGATTTCATATTTTTTTTAAGTAACATTTGACCCAACGTTTTTATAAAAACGTGGTCACCAATGTTAAGGCTAATTTCATTCAAAAATGCACCAATACAAAATATGAAATGTTAGTTGCCAACGTCCATCATCAAGGAATCACTCCTAACTGTTTCAATAAAGGCCAAGGCCCACATCCAAATATTTGAAGATCCAATTGAAGATATAAATAGAGGAGTTTTGAAGATTGAAAGGAGCTCTCTGGAGGCCCTGAGGGGGCTCTGGGAGTTCAGACTCCTGATTTCACTTTCTCTGCACTTTTCTTTTAGCTTTATGTATTTTCTTTATCTTTTTCCTTTTAGTTAGGCAGTTAGGAACCCAATTTCCATTCTCAGAGCTATGAACAACTAAACTCCTCCTCATTGGGTTAGGGAGCTCTGTTGTAATTCAATAGATCAATAACAGTTTTCATTCTTCTTCTTCTGTCTTTTCTCTTGATTTTGCTACAAAGCTTTCGATCTTAATTCAATTGAATAATTGTCTTGACAGAGAAGCTATTCATAATTGAATTTTCTCTGATCCTTAAGAGAGAAATAAGGAAATCATACTAGAAATGCTTTCTCACATTGGATTGGATTGGGGGTTGGATGGATATAGTAACATGTAATCCTACCAATACTTTGATCTCTGAAGGTGTGTGGTATAATCAGTGACCAAACTTCATCTCTTCCCATGAGCAATTAAATCAAGACATTGGGCAATTGTTTAAGCTTAGAGAGATTGGTGAGCCAAGACATTGGGATCCAATCACCTAAGATTGCCAAGCAAGATCAATGAATGCATTGATTGAAGAAGAGATGAAAATGATTTGATCCAGAGAATATGATATCTCCTAAGCCCAATGAATTCCCTACTTCTGATCTTACCCATTTTTTTAATTCTGCGGCTACATTTATGCTTAACAATCCCCGTTCCCCTTTTAATTTCTTGCAATTTAAGCTTCTGTACTTTAATTTCCTGTAATTTCCCTTCTGCCAATTAATTTTTGTTATTTACATTCAGTTATTTACATTTCTTGCTCTGTAAGTTTCCCGCCAATTTAAATTCTGCAAACCTCAATTCAAATGCTGATTCAGTTCAACTAGAACAATTCTCTAATTAAAGTTGATCAACTAACCAATCCCTATGGGATTCGACCTCACTCTACTGTGAGTTTTTACTTGACGACAATTCGGTGCACTTGCTGGTGGAAATTTGTTGAGAGAAATGTTTTCGTGTATCACTAGGTGCCTTGCACACCAAACTTGTTGTCCACTATATGTTTCATGCAAGAGTTCAATGAAATCCTTGTCACTTTTGATTTTATCTTTAATTATCATGAGGACTACTTTATTATCTACTATCAAAGCTTAAACTAAAAAAGATATAGAGCATGGGTTGCCTCCCATGAAATTTAAAACTTTAAATAATTTGATTCTCATCATTCATACTTGTAGCATATGTGGAACACCAAACTTAATGTTTGGCTTTATACTACAAGAAAATGCTTAAGTAAATATCCTAAGATGTCTATATGTTCATCGTGCATGAAATCATGTTAGGGTGCCTTTAGGCTGATGCCAAGACATCTTAGGCTAGTTTCACAAGGCTTTTTTAGTTGTTTTCGTATGGTTTTATGCACTTTCTTGAGTAACAAGTAAGTATTTGGATGAGAATTTCATGCATACATTAATTCAATCAAACATGGTTAATTATGTTCATTTTCATGAGATTTGTGCAACAAATTACTTGATGCTATGAATGGTGCAAGAAACTTGTGATTATGGCAAAGCTTTGATGCATTTGTTTGGTTAATGATAGGTGAAGAGAAGCAGAGGAAGGGTGAGAAAGAAGCAGAGAAGGCAATGTTGGTGGCCAAAGTTAGCCCATGAACGTTGCCACCAACGTTCCAAAAAGCTAAAGTACACCGTTGGTGGCCAAAGTTGGCTCACCAACGTTGCTGGTAACATTTTGAAGAGAAAGGGTGCCAACGTTAGAGGGAACGTTGGTGAACCAACATTACCCCCAACGTCCTGGATAAATATCAAAAGTTGGAGCTGGGTGGATTGCTTAGTATGCGTACGCACAAGGGAGTGTGCGTGCGCATAAATGTCCAACGTTGGAGGGAACGTTGGTAAACCAACGTTACCCCCAACGTCTTCGACTAATCTCAAAACTGGAGCTGGAAGAATTGCCTTGTGTGCGTACGCACAAGAAGAAAAATTGTAAGTGTGCGCACGCACAAGGCAGTGTGCGTACACACAAGTGTGCAAGGTTGGAGGGAACGTTGGTGAAGCAACGTTACCCCCAACGACTGCGATCAAACTTCAGTTTTTAGATTGGGAACTTTTGATATGACGCGTACGTGTCGATGATGCGTACGCATGAAAATGGAAAAACAGCAAGTTTCACGTACGCATGGGCAACGCGCACGTGCAAAATGGCAAAAATCCAGTGTGACACATATGCGTGGGCGACGCCTACGCGTGACCAGGCCAATGTTGGTCCACTAACATTGCCTCTAACGTTCCTCAATGACTTAAGAGGAACATTAGCCAAAGTTAGTGGCCACCAACATTAGTCACTGACGTCCACACCAAGCTCAATTCAAGTGGCACCTATGCAAGCTCATGAACATTGGTTAGCTCAAGCCCACGTTAGCATCAATAAGAGCCACTCTCAACTAGCTTCAACAAGGGCCAAAGCCCACATCCAAGACTTCAAGACTGAATGAAGAAAGTGTATAAATTAGAAATGGATTGGAACCTCGGGGATCCAGGATTGCAAACACTTTGTATTATTTTTCTGCAATTCAGTTTTATTTTCAGAATGAAATTCACAATCCAATTCTCCATTTCCAGAGCTATGAACAGCTAAACCCCATTTCATTGGGTTAGGGAGCTCTGTTGTAATTCAATGGATCAATAATAGTTTTCATTCTTCTTCTTCTTTCTTTTCTCTTGATTTACTTGAAAGCTTTCGATCTTCATCCAATTGAGCAATTGTCTCGAAAGAGAAATTACTCATGCTTGGATTTCCTTTGAACCTTGGAAGAGGAATGAGGAAATCATGCTAGAAATGCTTTCTCATGTTGGACTAGATTGTGGGTTGGATGGATACGGTGACATATAATCCTACCAATGCTTTGATCTAGAAAAACATGTGGTATAATCAGTGATCGTAATTCACCTATTCCCATGAGCAATTAGATCAAGGAATTGGGCAATTGTTCAAGC
This sequence comes from Arachis hypogaea, assembly GCF_003086295.3. Classification (NCBI taxonomy): domain Eukaryota; kingdom Viridiplantae; phylum Streptophyta; class Magnoliopsida; order Fabales; family Fabaceae; genus Arachis; species Arachis hypogaea. The sequence goes on from NC_092050.1 coordinate 53,025,446, forward strand.
TTAGAGAGATTGGATTGCCAAGGAATTAGGATTCAATCACCTAAGATTGCCAAGAGATCAATGAATGCATTGATTGAGGAAGAGATGAGAATGAACTTAATCCGGAGAATGCAACATCTCCTAAGACCAATGAACTCCCCCATCTTTGATCTTCCCAATTCTCTTTAATTCTGCTGTTTACATTTATGCTCATCACCCCATTCCCATTTAAGTTTTTGCAAGTTTAATTCCATACAATTACTTTCTGCAATTTATATTCAGCTCTTTTACCTTCAGTCATTTACATTTCTTGTAATTTACGTTTCTCGCCATTTTAATTTTTGCAATTCCCAATTCAAATCTGCTTAGTTCAATGAGAACACCCCTCTAATTAAAGTTGCTCAACCAATCAATCCCTGTGGGATTCGAACTCACTCTACTGTGAGTTTTTACTTGACGATATTCGGTATACTTGCCGAGGGAAATTTGTTGAAAGATAGATTTTCGGGCATCAAGTTTATGGTGCCGTGGGGATTGATTTTGCGTTGACAATGATTAAATTGGAGGATAATGATGAAGGGAAAACTGGTTGGTTTAGAATTTCACAATTGAAATTCTCGTTGCAAGTATAGTTCTAAACCAACAAACAATCCTCTCATGCAAAAATTTGGTTGTCACAAGTAACAAACCCAATAAAAATAAACCGAAGTATTCAAACCTCGGGTCATCTCTCAAAGGAATTGCAGGGAAGTGTTCTTGTTATTGGTTATGAAATGCATATTTTGGGGTTTTGAATATGGAACATAAAAGATAAATTGCAAGAAAGTAAATGGAAACTCAAATAATAAAAAGGTCTTGGCAAGGGTTGATGGTTAAGGATCTATATCCTTGTCACTAACCACAACATGATAATTGCAAGGATTAATCCCATTAAGTCATCCTCTAACATGTAAAGAAAAGTCAAATGAGCTACACCAATCCTAATCTATAAGTCCTAACCTTCTCACTAATTAATTTAGGGAAAGCTAGAGTCAATGGACACCAATCATCAACACTTGGACATTAGCAACTCAATTTCACCTAAGTTACCATTCCAAGCCAAGAACACAAAAATCTACTCTAGCATCCTTCCAAGCATTTTGTCAAACACTTGGAAGGCATAAAAGGAAAGCGAGATAAAATTGCAAGAAATGTAAATCTACAACTACTAATTGCAAGGAAATTAACAACAACAATTCAAATCAACAATAGAAGAAATCAAACTTAAATTGAATTAAAAGGAAAATAAAAGAAACAAGAGTGCATCAACAACGAAGTAAACAATTACAAGAAGTAGAATGCTAAACTAAGAAAGCAAAGGTAGAGGAACAAGAAATTGCAAAGGAAAAGTGAATCAAAGCATGAATTAAACCTAGATCTAAGAAATCCTAATATACATCTAACCTAATTCTAGAGAGAAGAGAGAGCTTCTCTCTCTAGAAACTATCCTAAAGCATGTTAAAACTCAATTGTGTGCTTCCCTCCTTGACTCCTCTTGATTTCTGCATGTAATAGGCTTAGAAAATGAGTTGGATTTGGGCCTGAGAAGTCCAGAAATTGCCCCCAACGTTTTCACTTTAATGAGGTCACATGCGAGCATTGACGCATACGCATGGGTCACACGTACGCGTCGATTGACGTTTTTACTTTCCACGCGTACACGTCACGTACGCGTACGCGTCGCCATGCGACTTCAAATTCACACGTGCGCGTCGTTCCACGCGTGTGCGTCGGTGAATGCATCCCAAATCTTTGATTTTCCATGATTTCTCCATTTTGCATGCTTTTCTCTTCATTCCTTTGATCCATTCTTAGCCTTTTCAATCTGAATTCACTAACAAACACAACAAGGCATCTAGTGGAATCAAAGGTGAATTAAAATTAGCAAATTAAAGGCCTAAAAAGGATGTTATCACACTTAAGCACAAATTAGGAGAAATTTATGAAACCATGCTATTTCATTGAATAAATGTGGGAATAGTTAATAAAATCCACTTAATTAAGCACAAAATGTACCACGAAATAGTGGTGCATCAGATAACTAGATTGAACACTTTTCTTTTCTTTTGCTAATTAGTTTTAATTTCAATTGTTTACTGCTATTCTCTGCAATTTCAATAGTTTTCCTTGTTTATTTACTTTCTAGCACACTAATCCACCAACTGTTTGATCAATTGCACTAACCACTCTAACCACAATTCTTAACCTGAGTGAATATTTCACTGGCTTTTTACTTGTTTGTTTGCTAAGTGTTGATACGTAAAAATTAAATTTCACGTAATTTACCGGCAAGTATACTGGGTCGCATCAAGTAATAAAACTCACTAAGAGTGAGGTCGATCCCACGAGGATTAAAAGATTAAGCAATCAATAGTGAATTGATTATTCTAGTTGGACGATTCATATTTGAGTGATAAGCAAATAATAAATGTAAATGGCTAGACATTAAAAGAAAGCAATAAAGTGCAAGGAAAGTAAATGACGTTAAAGTGAAGTGCAGGAAAGTAAAGTGTTGGAAAATTAAAGAGCAAGAAATTAAAGTACGGGGAAGCAAAGTGCAAGAAATAAAAGTACGAGAAAGTAAACAATTAAAAAGTAAAAATCAAAGAAGGCATTGGGATGAAGAGATATTACATTCTCAGGATCAATCATTCTCATCTCCTCTTCAATCATACAATTATTAATCTCTTGGCAAATCATAAGTAATCAAACCCCAATCTCTTGGTGATTTAATTTCTCTTAACATAAACAATTGTTAATCTCTTTATCTAATTGGTCATGAGAAGAGATGAAGTTCAATTTCTGATTCAAGGGCCACACAACTCTCAAGATCTAAATTCAAAGTGGTTATATCTCACATACCAACTAAGAATGTATTAATCAAGAGCATTATGAGAGTCTGAAACTGAATTCCATGATCCCTTTCTCAAGGCTCACATGTAATTCAAATAGATCCAATCCCCCTCTCAGTAGTAATTAGATCTGTGAAGCAAAAAGACTCTCTCTAAAGCAACAATAAAAGAAGAATTGAAGATGAAGAATGAAAATGAATCAACCCATCAAAATGCAACAGAGCTCTCTTTCCCAATGGAAAGAGTTAGTAATTCATAACTAAAAACATTTACAAAGTCAGAAAGAAAATGGAAGAAGAGAGAAGTATGGAGAGAGGGTCCAAAAACTCTCTCCCTAGCTGCCTAATTCTGTGAAACTAAGACCTATTTATAAGCTAGCCTAAATTACAAATTAAAAATAAAATTGAAAACAAATTACAATCAAGTGAAAATTAACTATTCTAGATAATTCTTGTGGCCTTGATTAAGTGATATGAGTGGGCTTGCTTGCTTGCAGTTTAAATTGGCTTGGAATGAGATTAATCGAACGAAAATTCTGCTTCCTAGGAGAACGTAGCGCTCTTGAGGAGAGCAGAGTGCTCGTGCACCCACGCATACGCGTCACCCACGCGTATGCATCGCTAGCCAAATTTTCAATCCCAACTTTTAAAACTATCGCAGGCGCTCTAGGGGAGAACATAGCGCTCTTGGGCGCTGGGTTCTTTTGCTAAGTGTTTTTTGGGCCTTAAAGATGCCTATCATTTGTACTCTAATTTCATGCCAAATATAAACTATTATATATCATTAGAAAGCTCTGAATGTCAGATTTCTAACGCAACTAAAAGCGCATCAATTGGATATCTGTAGCTCAAGTTATGGTCCTTTGAAGAAGGCATGGTCGTACTGTCAGGGGTCGCTGGCGCTCTTGTGTAGAGAGCATAGCGCTCTCGGTGCTCCTTCTGTGCGTACAGACACTGGGTTGTGCGTACGCACACAAGCAAATAGAGCACTCTTAGAGCAGAGCGTAGCGCTCTTGGCGCTGTTTGGAGGCCACAATTAGCGCCAGCTTCTAGAGCCCAAACTTAATATTCATCCCATACTATTACCAATACAAGAAAAATGGCCTATGGCCATGCTTTTCTTTGCCACGCTTTAAAAGCGTGGCCAAAAGTGGTTAATGGCCACGCTTTTGTGAGGGTGGCGATTGAATAGATATTTCGCCACGTTTTTTTTTTGCCATGCTTCAAAAACGTCGCGAAAAGGGTCAACGGCCACGCTTTTGAAAGGGTGGCCATTTATTAGAGAAACGGCCACGTTTTTTTCTGCCACGCTTCAAAAGCGTGGCCATTGAGAGAAAGAGGGACATTTTAAAAGTGTGGCGATAGGGTTTTATTATGGCCACGCTTTTAAAACGTGGCCATATCCTGGTACTATTTTGGCATGCTTTAAAAGCGTGGCCAAAAGGTTTTTTCTGCCACGCGTCAAAAGCATGGCCATAGAGATAGATAGGGACATTTTAAAAGCGTGGCAAGAGGGTTTCATTACTGCCACGCTCAAAAAACGTGGCCAAATGGTTTTTTAAAAAACCCTCATGACCCGGCCCATGTCCCGGTCCCCAACCTAGTCCCCAACCCATTGACGATGCTCTTTCACCCTAGCTAGCTACCCTCCTCATCGCGCTCTTTCACCATGGCTACCCCTGGAAGAGCTCCTCCCATTCCCTTCACCTTCGAAACCACTTCCATACCCTAATCGTGTCACAATCTTCTTCATCTTCTTAATCTTCATCTTCGTCATCATACTCTTCTTCTCTTTCTCGTTCTTCTTCCATTCTTTCTTCTGGATCTCTCTGTGTATACGTTCGAAGTCCACAAATTAAATTTTGAGCTACACCGAACATGGGCGATGGCAATGTAATCTCCCCGACGATCTCTTCTCCTCCAAGCCCTCCGATTCTAAAGGTATGATCGATTTTCCGCTTCCAACGCTTCTACTTTTTTATTTTCTCAATTTTTTTTATTTTAGGGCTTTCCCTTTCCATTTTCATTTCCTCTAGATCACTTTCAAATGCTCGCTTCTCGTTTTATTTTTGCAATAATTATTCGCTTTCTCTCTATCTTGATCCGTTGAATCTCAATCCCTGATTCGTTCTCTCTGTCATTCGCATGCTCAACACGCATGTTCCTTCTTGGTTAATTGAAAATGGATACCTAATTTTGAATGTTGTTTTGTGTGATCTTAGCTTTTGAATTTTGATATTTTAGCTGTTATATTTTTTTACAATCCCTAAACTGTAGCCTACTTTTTATTTTCTTGCCTTAAGAAAATTTTTTCTATATATGAATTCGGTAGCTTAATTAGCTAATAAACAGATTAGCTAAGGTTCTCCAAACCTAATAAATATTGTATTGAAAGATATCAAAACTGGGTTAGTATGATCTTAGGTTGTTGTTTGAAGATATATATGAATCTGTAAAGGTATGTCTTCTGATTTGCATTTTAATCTTTACAATGATGGTTGCCCGATGTCTAGTGTTATCAATTCACTTTATTTTATAATTTTAATTTTGTATACTTTCTATTTTCTCAAAACTTGCTATACTTTATGACAGGAAATCATCAAGCATGTGTTTCTTTACAAAGAGTTGTTTATCTTGTTTCTTTAAATAGCTATATAAGTTTAACTTGCAAAAAATGTATTAATAAGCTAGAATGTGAGTCAATTTTTAAGCATTTTTCTATTTTCTGTACTAAATTTCGGACTAGTAACTGTGCTTTTTTGGTTGATGTCATTTATTTGAACTAATTAATTACCTTTATTCTTGTTCAGCATGGCACTCCCGGGGCACTTGTCCAAGATTCTATTAAGAGCCACTATTAGACCCTGTTTTACTATGCACCCACCCTCCGCCATTGCCGCTACCCCAGCACCCACCCTGTTTTACTCCTGCTGTTCGGAATGAATTTGTCTTTTCTTTGAATGTTGCTGTTGGTATGCAAGGAGCTAGTAAGGTAATGGCAGGTATGAATAAGGTAGCACCTTCAATTTTATATTTTTAAGTGTTTCTTATCCTTACATAACATATATTTATTCCTTTTTCTTTTTCTTTTTTGGATTGGACCATGATATTGATATCAGCATTCTGTTTGGTTTTACTCAGAGTAAAGGATGGTAAGGTTAAATTAAATATTTGTTAGTTTATAAAGAACAAGCATTCAGAATAGGGGACCTGCTACCTATATGGATTATTTTCATTTTGTATATGTACAATTTTATAGTAGTAACATGGCAATTAAATAAGGAAATATAGATTGGAGGGAATCCTATAGTCTATAGGCAACTCTTACAACTACTACTATATGTATTATGTTTTCTCATTTGATTTCAACTTTTCTTTTTGTATTTAGCACTTATTGCTATGAAGAGACCTAGTAGATCTAGAAATTGTGCTATGTTTAACTGTATATAGCATGCTAATAACTCTGATTCCGATATTCTACTGTGGAGATCTAAGATCTAGTTGAACTTGACTGATTTTATTTAATGTGCATAGCTTGTGTGTTTATTTTTCGTTTTTCTTGATGTCTTGACTGTTCGACGGCCTTATTGTCTGATCTAATTTTTCTTCTGATCTGGTTGCTGGACGGCCTTTTGTTTGATACAGTATCATATTATGGTGTAGCACATATTTGTCTTGGCCCCTATTTTTCTTTGAAAACTATAGCTCATATGTAATTTATGGTGTAGTTTGTGTAATACTGCACTCTATTGTTTCCATGCTCTCACCAATAATTGATTGATCATGCTCTCACCAATATTTTTGTTTGATTAATCTGGTTTAGCTCATTCTGTTTAGCTTGTTTAGTTCAACTAATTTAGTTTAGTTGAATTAGGTGGTAAGAGAATCTGGACTGGTTAGTGGATGTAGGTTTTGTTTTGTTTACTGCTACTGTTCGGAATGAATTTGTCTTTCCTCTGAATGTTGCCCTGGATGAACTTGTTTATTGTGATGTTTTGGTGTTGAATTCTGGACTTGTGATTGCTGTTTATTTTATTTTATTTTTATTGTCCAAAATAGATGTTGTGAAAGTGTTACTGTTTCATTAATTTTTCTTGGTTTGTTGTTACTGAGTACTGCTCTACTTGTTGCTTGGCCCATATGATATAAACTGCAATGATTTCAGTTTGTGGAACTGGTTAAGTCATATGAATTCTATTTGCTGCTTGCTTAAACCTGGGAAACATGCTATTTACTACTGCTGTTTAATAAGTGTTGCTGCTTCGTGCCATGTGTTAGCAACTCGTTTCCTCGTTGCATTTCTTTGTGCTTATTATGCCTTCATGCTCATTACATCCTTAATCATTGGCTGCTGCTGATATCTCAATTTGCATTTCCTCTTCTGCTCACTTTCTATGCATGCATATATGATGTTGATTCTTGGATTCTTTTGGGGGGTGTTTTCTTAAATTAGCTTGGCATGGGGAAATTGTTGTGTGATCATGCAATTGCACTTGGATTCTTTTGCAACAATTATTCATGGATCTTATTTTTCATTTTCTTTTCACTATTAATTAATTAATTAAATTAATTTCACATTGTAAAAAGGCACATGGGATTGTGGCCTAAAACCAATAACCTCTGCATGTGAGCCCCGTGTGTCACATGTCTCATGGTATTTTTTTTGGACTTTTAAAGTCATTGGGAACATTTTCTTTTTTTCATAAAAAGTTATTGTTGTATCACGTTTTCATTGATGCTATAAATCAGATTTATTTATTGATCAATAAGTTGTTTGTTAATAAGTTTGATATCAAATTTAAAGGAGATTTTGAGAATCCTTGTGCAGATTAGTGGATATATGTAGCAAAATTAAATCTGATTGTTAGAATGCTTTTTATGTTACAAAAATTAAGTTTGATATCAAATCTGATTGTTAGAAAAATTAGTGAGCTGAAGTTTACTACATCATCCATTTTTCATTTGTAGTTGTTCATTTGTGTTTTTTATTTTGCAGGGCACAGGTCAAAACAATTTAGCTGATACATGAAGTTTTCATATCTTAGCATGAAGTACAAGAAGACTTTGATTAGGAATTCTAATTCATGTATTAGGAATTCATGAGTAGTTATGACTTTGATTTTTGGTATTTTGTTAGTGTATGTTATGTGATTACACACTTATTTTGGTGACTTTATTAGAGGTGTTGTTATGTGATCACACACTTATTTTAGTGACAATTTTATGAAAGTTGGATTACTTGATTATTGTTGGTCATTGACTTTAAATTATAAAATTATCTATGAATTTATGTAAGGTTTTATCTATGAAGATTATTAAAAAGGAATTAGGTTACTGACCATCTTTTTTCCCACGCCTTAAATGCGTGGCCATTTCTCTGTCTACTGGCACGCTTATAAAGCGTGGCCATATCTAAGCTTTTCGCCACGCTTTTAAAGCGTGGTCATATCTCTGTCTACTGCCACGCTTATAAAGCGTGGCCATATCTAAGATTTTTACCATGCTTTAAAAGCGTGGCCATACCACCTCTACTGCCACGGTCGTAAAAGCGTGGCCATATTTGCTCTATCGCCACGCTTTTAAAGCGTCGCCGTATCTAACCCTATCGCCACACTTTAAAAGCATGGCAATATTTTCCACCTACAGCCACGCTTTTGAAATTGGCAATTTGTAAAAAGCGTGGCAAAAAAAAGCGTGGCAATAGGCTGAAAAAAGCGTGGCGATAGAGCAACCGCCACCCTTTCAAAAGCGTGGCGGTAGCTCAAAAAGCGTGGCAATAGACCTATTTTCTTGTAGTGTATATATCGTTAGAAAGATCTTGATGTGTACTTTCCAATGCATTTAAGAGCGCATCATTTAAAGGTCTACAGCTCAAGTTATCCTCCTTGGAAGGTGAAGAGGTCAGCTGGCCTTGCTACAAGTTGATACTATTTTCATCTTTGCGCTTTCGGGATAAGTTTTCTCGCTCAGATTTTGTGTCCACCATGTAGTGCCATATATGCTTGGAAAGCTCTAAATTCTTACTTTCCAATTCCACTAGAATCACCTCATTTGGAGCTTTGTAGCTCGAGTTATTCTTGTTGAAGTGTGAAGAGGTCAGGGTTGCAAATCCTCTTTGCTCCTCTTTGAGTTTGTTTCCAACTCTTTTGCCACCTTGGGAGTGTGCTTCCTCTATTAGTGATTTTATTGCTTCTTTTTCTATTATTTCCTACAAAATTCATTAAATCAAAAGTTCAAATCAATATACTACTTAAGCACTAAAACACTTCCAAATTTAAGCATTAAACATTAATTTCTTGTATGAAAAAGCATAGAAAACACAACATGATGCTCATGCATCAAGTGTATGACAGGTAGAAGAGGAGAAGCATCAGCTTCTTTTGACAGTGAACCAGAAAGGACTTTCTTTAGACCACTAAGGAGGGAAGCAAGAGGTAAAGAAATTGTTGGAGAGGAAGAAGATCTAGACGTTACTATAGAGGAAGAAGTTCATAATCATGCTGGAGAAGGTGTTGGTAACCATGTTGGGCAGGAGAGAAGAGTTCTAGGCTCTTACATCTAACCACATTCTTGAGAATATGCGATATTGTGAAATCTAATGGTGTTCATCCTGACACCTACAGATTGCTTTTGTTTTCCTTTTCTCTCAGGGATAAAGCATTGATGACTGCGCATCATGTCATATTTTTCTATGCTTTTTCATATAAAAATTTAATTCATTTTGCTTAATTTTTTAGTCTTTTTGTGCTTAAGTTGTATATTGCTTTGATTTCTTTGAATTGTTTAACATCTTAGAAAATGGTGGAAAAAGAAGCAAAAAGCACAAAAGAAGCAAAGGAAGCTAGCGTGCCACTTGGTGCTCTAGGCGTGGCACACCAAGCTTGTGAACTTAACTCTCATCAATGGGCGTGCCACTTGGAGCTTTAGGCGTGGCATGCCAGGCCAATGAAACAGAGAAGGGTTGCTTAACACAACACAATGGGCATGCCACTTGGAGCTCTGGGCGTGGCAAGACAAGCTTTTGAAGCCAATTCTCATCAATGGGTGTGCCACTTGATGCTTTGGGCGTGGCACGCCAGGCCAACATTCCAGCAAAAAAGGTTGAAGAGTTTTACATGGGCGTGCCACTTGGTGCTCTGGGCGTGGCATGCTAAGTTTGTAAAGCCAACATCTCAAAGAGGGCGTGCCACTTAGTGTTTTGTCCGTAGCACGCCTGGCTTAAGTTCCATAGGAGTGATTTTGAGGCCCACTATGGGCGTGGCACGCTGGAGCATATGCCAGCCTGACCTCCTTCCATTTAAATGAAGATATCTTGAGGTACATAACTCTAAATGAGGTGATTTTAGTACCATTTGAAAGTAGACATCTAGCTCTTTTCAACCATATATAACTTTTTATAATGGACATGGGAATTGAGGAAGATATTGACCCAGAAAACACAAGGAGTAAAACACGTCCCTGTAGAGTTACCAGCCTGACCTCTTTATCTTCAAAGGAACATAACTTGCGTTGTAGAGGTCTAAATGTGATTTTGGTGGCGTTAGAAAGCTGACATAAATGGCTTTCCAACGATATATAACACTCTATATTGGTCGTTAAATTAGAAGGTGACAAAGACCATTTTCTTCAACGTTGCAAACCTGGGCGTGGCACGCCAGCTTGAGGGCGTGGCACACCAACTCCTTTCCTAAAATGGGCGTGGCACGCCAGGTCTTAGGTGTGGCACACCAGTTCTAATGGCCAGAGAGGAAGATTTTGTGTATCATTGATGGTGTGGCACGCCAAAGAGTGGGCGTGGCATGCCAGTTTCACAACACAAGGAGCGTGGCATGGCAGAATGGGCATGGCACACCGGGGTGTTTGACAGACTGACCTCTCCACCTTCAGATGGGCATAACTTGAGCTACAGAGGTCCAAATGAGTTGATTCTAGTGGCGTTAGAAAGCTGACATCCAGTGCTTTCTAACAATATATAATAATTTGTAGTGGACATTCAATTTAAGGCCCAAACAACTCCATCTATTCAGCATGCAATGTGGGTCATACTCCAATGTGAAAATACTATTGGGCATGGCACTTGAAATTACACGCCCACTTCTTCCTGCATCCCCTAACCTTCAACCAAGCCCACTCCAACTCTCATTCAAGCCACAATTATCAAACAATCAAGGCCACAAGAAGCATCTAGAATAGTTTATTTTCATTTCATTGTAATTTGCTTTTAATTTCATTTAAGTTTGTAATTTAGGAGAGCCTATATAAAGGCCTTAGTTTCATAAAATTAGGGAGGCTGAGCTATCATCTAAAATTCTAGACACTCCACTGAGAGTGGGCCTTCGGACTCCCTCTTCTCACCTACGCTTCTCTCTTCTTCCGCTTTCTTACTTGTAAATATTTTAGTTATGAATTACTAACTCTTTCCATTGGGAAAGAGAGCTCTATTGCTATTTGGTCGATTGATTATTTTTATTCTTCTTCTTCTCTTCATCTCTCTTTGATTTACTAGAAGGGATTTCGTTCTTCATATTAGCATTCAATTATCTTGGAAAAGAGATTGAATGTATGTGGGTTTTATGTGAACCTTGGAAGAGGAATCACAAAACCATGCTTAAAATCCTTTCTCACACTTGATTAAATTTGGGTTTTGGGTTGGATATTATGACATTTAATCTGCCCACTACTTGGATTTAGGAAAGTGTGTGGTATAATCAGGAACCATTCTTCATCTCTTCTCATGAGCAATTTGACCAAGGAATTGGCTATTGATCAAGATTTGAGAGATTGAGTCACTAAGGAATTGGGGCTTAATCAATCATGATTGCCAAGAGGTCAATGAGTTGCATGATTGAAGATGAGATAAAATCAATTAATTCAGAGAATGCAATAACTCTGATGACAAGTCATCTTATGCTAGTTTTATAAGTATTTTTCACTTGTTGCATTAGGTTTTATGCACTTTCTTGCACAATAAGTAAGTGATTTGGAGTGGATTTTCATGATTATGTTAAGTCAATCAACCATCATTTATTTGACACCCAATCATAGGGTTTATGCTAGAATTATTTGATTTTATGAATGATTTAGAAACCTTGTGAATTTGGTGATACTTTGACATGTTTGTTTGGTTGCTTGCAGATGAAGAAAGGAGGGCAAGGCACCAAGGGGAACAAGGAAGGAAGGCCAGCGCTCAACCAAGGAAGCGCTCAACCAAAGGAGCGCTCAACCAAGGAAGCGCTCAACAAAGGCCAACATTCACAAGGAGCGCTCAAAGAAGTAAGTGCTACGCCCACAAGTGTGAGCATTTTCGGGTACTAACCTAATGGAAGCTGGGCGCGCATTAAACCAAGGGAGGCACACATCAAAGGCTGACGCTCAAAGAAGTGAGCACTACGCTCACAAGTGTGAGCATTCTCGTGCCTTAGAAGCAAGGAAAGCAAGGCCAAAGCAAGGAGCGCTCAAAGAAGTGAGCGCTACGCTCACAAGTGTGAGCATTCTCGTGGCTCTCACCAAGGAAATAAAGGAAGCGCAGCACTCACAAGAGGGAACACCAAGGATCGAAGAGGGGGCACACATTGAAGCATCAAAGAGTAGCGCTCAAAATTTGAGCGCAGCGCTCACTTAGTGAACGCTAGGAGAGCTAAGCCCACGAAGGAAGCATGCTTGGCCAAAGAAAAATGAACGCTACGCTCTCAATATCCAACGGAGCGCTCCACTGGAGCAGGCCTAAAACCCAAAATTCAATCGTTTGCCATCTTGGATCCATTTCTTCACAAGTCAAAAGGCCCACTCCAAAGCTTTGAAGACCAAAATAGAAAGTGTATAAATAGGAGTTAATTCAATTTGTGAAGGACCTTTTGCTCATTTTTTTAGTTTTACTTTTAGCTCATTTTTAGTTTTCACTTTTAAATTTTCATTGAGGATTTGGGAATTCGGATCTAGTTTTCTTTCTGCATTTTCTTTCTTCTGCAACTTTTACTTTTTGTTCTTGGAATTGGAATTGAGATTGAAGAGCTCCATTGATTCTATATCTAAGAATCATCTTTCACCCTTCTTCTCAATTATTTTAAGAATTGGATCTGAGTTTAGTTTTCTATTTTCATTTTCTTCTTCTACAACTTCTACTTTTGGGTTTCTGAATTGAGATATAAGAATTCCATTGAATCTGGATCTGAGAATCATCTTTGCTTTTCTTTAATATAGTTTTTGGAATTGGAGAATTGGATCTAAGTTTTATTTACTGTTTTCTTTTTTATTTCTTATGCAATTACTTTTCTGCTTGATCAAGAGAGCAGTTGAGATCTAGATCTGCTTTCTAATCTCATTTCTCTTATTCGATCTTTACTTTCTCTTTACGAATTTCATAATTGAATCAAGTCTTCTTGCTGTTGTTTCTTCAAGCAATTTTCCTTTCTGTTTTGCTACTGAATTGAATCCCTTCATCTAATAGCTTTCTGATTTGCTTCAATTTACATTTTCTTGTTGAATTCTGAATCTTAGCACCCAAATCCCTTTTACTCTTCAAGAAATTTACATTTCTGAGCAATTTAGATTCAGCAATTTATATTTCTTGCACTTTAAGTTACTACAATTTACTTTTCTTGCAATTTAAGTTTCAGCTCTTTTACTTTCTTGCACTTTAAGTTACTTGCAATTTACCTCTTCTGCACTTTATTCTTCTACTCAATTTACCTTCTGCACCTTTATTTAATTGCAATTTAGCTTCTGTCAATCAAAATTACTCAATTCATCAAATATTCGCTTAACTAAATTCATCACCTAACTAAAATTGCTCAATCCATCAATCCCTATGGGATCGACCTCACTCTTGTGAGTAATTACTACTTGATGCGACCCGGTACACTTGCCGGTGAGTTTGTGTGGAATCATTTTTCCACCCATCAATCTCTTTTCATTGGTACTTAAGTTCCAAAGGAGTGATTTTGAGCCCACTATGGGCGTGGCATGCCAAGCATTGGCGTGGCACGCCGGGGCATATGCCATCCTGACCTCCTCCAATTTAAATGAAGATATCTTGAGGTATTCTAATGCCATTAGAAATTAGACATCTAGAGCTTTTCAACCATATATAACACTTTATAATAGGCACGAGAATTGAGGACGATATTGACCCCAAAAACACAAGGAGCAAAACACGTCCCTGCAGAGTTACTAGCCTGACCTCTTTATCTTCAAAAGAACATAACTTGAGTTGTAGAGGTCCAAAAGATGTGATTTTGGTGGCGATGGAAAACTGACATAAATAGCATTCCAACGATATATAACATACCATAATGGACATTAAATTTGAAGATGAAAAAGACCATTTTCTTTAGTGTTGCAAACCTGGGCGTGGCACGCCAGCTCGAGGGCGTGGCACGCCAACTCCTTTCCTAAAATGGGCGTGGCACGGCAGGTCTTGGGTGTGGCATGCCAGTTCTAATGGCTAGAGAGGAAGATTTTGTGCATCATTGAATGCGTGGCACGCTAAAGAGTGGGTGTGGCACGCCAGTTTCACAACAAGGGGCGTGGCATGCTGATGAATGGAAAATTGGTTGGTATAGAATTTCACAAATGAAATCTCATTGCAAGTATAGTTTTTTAACCAACAAATAATCGTCTCATGCAAAAATTTAGTTGTCGCAAAAACTATTTCATGGTACATTTTGTGTGTAATTAAGAAGATTTTATCAACATTCTATCACACTTATCCATATAAAATGCATGGTTTTGTTTTTCCTTCCTAGTTTCGCTTGATGGTTGAAAACATGCTTTTTAGGCCCTAAATAGGCTATATTTTTATCTCTCTCTATTATCATTCGATTCCAGGATCTAATTGTTGAGTGATTTCAGAGCTTATAGGGGCAAGAATGGTTTAGAAGAGGGAAAGGAAGCATGCTTAAGTGGAAGGAGCATAAAAATAGAGCTTTGGAGCATTGGCACCGACGCGCATGCGCGGCCGACGCGCACGCGTGGGAGCTAGATCTTGGACGGGCGCGTGAAAAGGGATGCATATGCATGGCTGGCCAGAATTCTCATCCATGCGTACGCACGCTTGACCTCTTTAATGAAAACGTGCCTGGCGATTTCAGAGAAGCTCCTGGCCCAATTCTGAGTGGAATTCTGGCAGGAAAAGATTAAAAGAAGCAAGGATTAAAGGAGAACACATCTTTTACACACTTTGAGTTAGTTTTGGGTAGTTACATGTTTTTAGAGAGAGAAACTCCAACTTCTCTCTAGGTTTTTGGCTTTCTCAATTCCAATTGCACTTGGATTCTTTGGTGAGATCTGAATTTGATTCAATTTCACATTGTTCTAGTTGTAGGTCTTTCTCTTCTACTCTTAATTTAGTGTTTTTGTTACTCTAGTATTGTAGATCTTGGATCTAGACCTTGTTACTTTGATTTCTATTAATACATTGAGGAATTTTATTTTCGTTGTTGTTAATTTTTTTATTGTTGTTAATTGTTTGCAATAGATAGCTTTAATTCAACTCCTTTCCCCAATTTCATGATGTCTTCCATTATTGCTCACCAAATGCTTGATAAAATGTCAACTATAGTTATGGAGTAGTTCTTCACTCATGGCTTAGGGGTTGGGTAATTGAAGACACTTGAATTATCAAGGTCCTTTGTTGATTGACAATTGGAAATTGCTAATTGATTTGAATGACACTAACTCTAGTCTCTCTTTAGGATTAGACTAGGACTTGTGGACTCAAATTGATTATCTTCACTTGACTTCCCTTCATAGTTAGAGGTTAACTAAGTGGAGCAATGACCAATTGATATCACAATTAATGGAGATAATAATGATACAACTTCAAATTCTCAACCCTAGCCAAGGCTTTTATATTGATTGATTGTCATTTACTCTTGCTTGATTTCAAATTCTTGTGTCCCTTAGTTTCATTGTTATTTGTTCATTACTTTTATGCAAGCTTGTTTACATTTCTTGTATTCAACCTCAAACATCAAGAGATTCCTAGCCAATGATGTGCACCTTAGGGTAACTCCTAGGGATAATGACTCGAGACTAATACTCTCGGTTATTAATTTGAATTGTGGACACACATTTTCTTTGTTTGATGCATTATAGTTTGTTGGTTTAGACTATACACACGATATAATTCCATTGGAGAATTCTATACCGATAAAATATAGCTCATCAAAATGGTGCCGTTGCCGGGGAGTTGCATATGTGTGCCATGTTGTTGGTTAGTGTAAATATGTTGATATATGAATACTTGCATTTTTCATTGATTGATTGCTAGTTTGATTGTTAGTAGGATTAATCTTTGTTAGTGCATTTTCTTGTCATGAGCTCTATGCCTCTTTCATTGAATGACAGGTTCACTACCGGATCCGAGCTTAGCCAATTTTGATCCCGAAATTGAGAGAACCTTATTCCATATTAGGCAAGCTCGGAGAAGGTTAGCCTTCGGAGGTGGTGAAAGGGTTCCTACCAATTCACCAACCTTATCTGAGGTTGAATCGGAATCGTCATTCGAAGAAGGAACCATATACTCTTCCATCGATACTACTAATACCTCTTCTATTGATCTAGGTATCGAGACTATGGCCGCTCTAAGGAGGGTCACTCTCAAGGAAGCCGGTGCTCCGGACTTTGTTCTTCAGCCACTTCAAGTGCGTCATCCGGAGTTAAATGCTAATTTTGAACTCAAGACCGCCTTGATTAATCTTCTACCCAAGTTACATGGACTTTTAGGTGTATGCTCAACAACTAGGCGGGAGGGTTCCGATGAGGTTGCTCTTTGGTTTTTTGCCTTCCCATTCTCACTTGAGGGAAGAGCCAAAGAGTGGTTTTACACTTTGCCCGATGAGATTGTTGATGATTGGAATTTGCTTAGAAGGGAGTTCTTAGATAAATTCTTTCCTCCGGAAGTGACCGATCAATTGAGGAAAGAAATTTCACGCATTATCCAAGGTGAAATGGAAACTCTATACGAGTATTGGGAAAGGTTACAGAGACTTCTTGACTCATGCCCCCTCCATATGATTGACACTCTAGTGTTGATTAGCTATTTTTCCCAATGGTTCCTTGACAAAGTATAGAACGGCAGAAGAGGCATGGCAATTGATCACCGAATTGGCCGAGTCCACCCAATACGCTAGACAAAGAAACAACCATCCAAGAGCTACAAATGAAGTTTCTACTAGTGGTGAGATCGCCGCCCTTACCCAAACCTTGGGAGAAATGACAAATATTCTCAGGCAACTTCAACTTAACCAACAACAATCTCCACCTCCTCAACCACAACAAAGTCAACAATTCGTCCCCCAAAGAGTGTTCAGAATTTGCTCTTGCTACACCCATTACACCGATGAATGCCTAAACCTCTAAGAAGATAATACCTTGGTGGCAACTAATTCCTACTACAATCGCCCAAACCAAGGTTATCACCAACAAGGTGGCAACTATAGTCAAGGGCGTAATTTGAATCTAGGGTGGCAAGATAGCTCCAACCAAGGATGGAGGGATGATGAGGGAAAAATGATTCCACCCAAACTCACCGGCAAGTGTACCGGGTCGCATCAAGTAGTAATAACTCACAAGTGTGAGGTCGATCCCACAGGGATTGATGGATTGAGCAACTTTAGTATGATGATGAATTTAGTTAAGTGAATATTTGATGATTTGAGTGAAACTTGATTAACAGAATTAAAATTGCATGGAAATAAAAGGGAGAAGGTAAATTGACAAAATCTTAAAGTGCAGAGGAAGTAAATTATAGAAACTTAAAGTGCAAGAAAGTAAAAGAGTTGAAACTTAAATTGCAAGAAAGGTAAATAACTGAAACTTAAAGTGTAAGGTATTAAAATTTGCTGAATCTAAATTGACAAGAAACTTAAATTGAATTAAGAATAAAGGGATTTGGGTATTGGGATTCAAATTGAACTAGAAAATAGAAGTGCAGTGGATTAAAGAAGTATGAGATGAAGAGAAATTGCAGAAGAACTAAAATAGAAATGAAAAATTACAGAAGAATCAAAACAGCAAGAAAGCTTAGCTCAATTATGAAATCCTAAAAGAGAAATTTAACAATTGCAGGAGTGTAACAAGAACAGCAAGCAAATCTATATCTCAATTACTCTCTTGACCAAAAAGTAAAGAAGAAATTACAGAAGAAATAAAATGAAAACAGAACAGAAGATTGAGATCCAATTTCCAATTCTTAGAACTATAAAAAGGAAAAGTAAAAGATGATTCTCAGATGAAGAATTTCAATGGAGTTCTTCAATCTCAGTTCAAAACACAAAACAGAAAATAAAAGTTGCAAAAGAAAAGAAATATGAACACAGAAAACAAACTTAGATCTGATCCCAATTCCCCTAAATTCTAAAATTCTAGAAAGGAAAAATAAAAAAATGCTCCAAGGTAATCAGAAAAAGGTCCTTCTCAAATCAAACTTGCTCCTATTTATACATTTTCTATTTCCATCATTAAGCACTGGGAGTGGGCTTTTTGGTTTGGCCTTGAATGAAAGTGGATCAGGGATGCATGCTTCTAGTGGAGTGCTCCGTTTAAACAATGATCGCAGCATTCATTCTATAGGCGTGCTCCTCTCGTGCCATATTTCCTCAACTAGCGCTCCCTTAGTGAGCGCTGCGCTCCTTTACTGAGCGCTATGCTCACTTGTTTGAGTACTGCACCATTTGGTGTGTGCCTTCCCTTCATTAGCGCTGCCTTAGTGAGTACTACGCTTTAATTTTGAGCGCTGCTTAGTGCGTAGGATGGCCCAAGCTTGCCTCCCAACTTAAAAATCTTCGAAAAAGGTGACAAAGTGAGCGCCACGCTCACTTTGGAAGTGAACGCTAGCCTTGTTTGCTAGTGAGCGTGGTGTTCTTCTTCTTAACGCAACGCTTCCCTGATTGCTTCCCCTTTCTCTTTATTTTTTCACCTACAAGCAACCAAACAAGCAATCAAAATCTCACCAAAATTATAAGATCTTTGCATCATTCATAAAATCAATTAATTCTAGCATAAACCTTATGATTTTGTGTAAAATAAATGATGTTTGATTGATTTAAAATAATCATGAAAATCCACTCCAATCACTTACTTATTGTGCAAGAAAGTGCATAAAACCTAATGAAACAAGTGAAAAATGCTTGTAAAACTAGCATAAGATGACTTGTCATCAAGGGACAACTCCAACCAAGGATGAAGAGATAACTCCAACCAAGGATGGAGGGACAATTATAATCAAGGAGGAAGGGACAATAGTGGGAACCAAAGATGGAACAACAACAACAACCAACAAAACCGCTACCAACAAAATCCACCATACCCAAACCAAAACCAAGGAAGAGCCTACCAAACTTACCAACCACCTCATCAAAGGCAAGCACCTCCACCCAACCAACCACAAGCCCCGCAAATCACTTATCCTTCTCCTTCTTCCAACCAAGATGAGACATTCTACTCCATCCTCCAAGGACAAAAGGAACTTCAAGCAACACTTGCCTCAAGCCTTACCGGTCTTACTTCTACACTCCAAGCCCTTGTTACTCGCATGGAATCAACCTCTACCTCTACCACTCAAGCCTCAAGCTCTAGTGACTTACCCTCTCAACCTCTAGCCAACCCCAAGGGTGGTATTAATGCCATCACCTTGAGGTCTGGCACCAAATTACAAGAGAAGAGTCATGAAGAGCCAAGTCCAATAGAGGTCACTCAAGATGAGGTTGTGGTTGAGATAGAAGAAGTCAAAGAGAAGGATGAAGCCCAAGAGGTAGTGGAAGAAGTGATTACTCAACCAAGGGGTGGAATGCCTAAGGATCGGGATGTCTTTCAAGAAGCTACTCCAATCCCATTTCCTACACTGGCAAGGAAGAACAAGAAGCAAGTTGAGTTAGACCCCAAAATGGTGGACATATTCAATAAAGTTGAAGTAACCATTCCTCTCTTTGATGCTATCCGCCAAGTGCCTAAATCTGCACAGTTTCTAAAAGACTTATGTATGCACAAGGAGAAAATTCATGAATTAGAAACTATACCATTGGGAAGCTCAATTTCCACTTTAATGGATGGTGTGCCGAAAAAGTGTGGTGACCCCGGCCCTTGCCTAGAAACTAGCACCATAGACAGAGTCCAATTTGTTGATTATATGTGCGATCTTAGCACTTGTGTGAGTATTATGCCCCTGTCCGTATATGAGGTCTTAAAGCTTCCACCGTTGAAATGGTCGGCCGCCCAGTTTATTTTGGCGGACAAAAGCGTAATTTTCGTGGTTGGTATAGCGGATGATTGGTGTGGGAAATCGTGATTCACACTTTTCACAACTCCGCACAACTAACCAGCAAGTGCACTGGGTCGTCCAAGTAATACCTTATGTGAGTAAGGGTCGATCCCACGGAGACTGTCGGCTTGAAGCAAGCTATGGATATCTTCTAAATCTCAATCAGGCGGATTCAAATGGTTATGAAGTTTTGATAATTAAAAGATAAATAAAACATAAAATAAAATAAAGTTACTTATGTAATTCATTGGTGGGAATTTCAGATAAGCGTCTGGAGATGCTTTGTTGCTTCTCAACCTCTGCTTTCCTATTGCCTTCTTCCAACCATGCGTGCTCCCTTCCATGGCAAGCTGTATGATCCTCTCGGATGAAAAATATCAGGTACGATCTCTGCACGGCTAATCAATTGTCGGATTTCTCATCTTGGATGAAAAATACCATGTACAGCTACCACACGGCTAATCATCTGTCGGTTCCCACTAGCGTCGAAATAGGACCCTTATCCTTTTGCACACTATCACTGCGCCCAACATTCACAGGTTTGAAGCTCGTCACAGTCATCCCTTCCCAGATCCTACTCGAAATACCACAGACAAGGTTTAGACTTTTCGGATCCCAGGAATGCTGCCAATTGGTTCTAGCCTATACCACGAAGATACTAATCTCACGGACTTGGTCCGTGTATTAGATACCCAAGAGATACGCACTCAAGCTGTCGCCCAACGACTACGTTGAGCTCAGATAGAATGGAAGTGGTTGTCAGGCACGCGTTCATAGAATTGAGAATAATGATGAGTGTCATGGATCATATCATTCTCCAGATTGATGTATGAGTGAGTATCTTAGAATAGAATCAAGCGTGATTGAATAGAAAACAGTAGTAATTGCATTAATTCATGAAGAACAGCAGAGCTCCACACCTTAATTTATGGGGTGTAGAAACTCCACCGTAGAAAATACATAAGTGAAAAAGGTCTAGGCATGGCCACGATGCCAGCCTCCCAAAGAGGTTCGAAGATGATCAAAAGATCAAAAGTGATCCCAAAGATATAAAATAAATCTCTAAAAGTAGTTTTTATACTAAACTTGTAACCTAGGTTTACAGAAAATGAGTAACTAAGTGCAGATAGTGCAGAAATCCACTTCTGGGGCCCACTTAGTGTGTGCTTGGGCTGAGCACTGAAGCTTTCACGGGCATAGGCTGTTCTTGGAGTTAAACGCCAGCTTGGGTGCCAGTTTGGGCGTTTAACTCCAATTCTGGTGCCAGTTCTGGCGTTTTATGCCAGAAAGTTTTTGGCTGGATTTTAGCGCCAGTGTGGGCCATCAAATCTCAGGCAAAGTATGAACTATTATATATTGATGGAAAGCCCAAGATGTCTACTTTCCAACGCAATTGAGAGCGCGCCAATTGGACTTCTGTAGCTCCAGAAAAGACACTTCAAGTTCAGGAGGGTCAGAATTCAAAGCATCTGTAGTCCTTTTTCAGCCTCTGAATCAGATTTTTGCTCAGGTCCCTCAATTTTAGCCAAAAAATACCTGAAATTACAAAAAAAAAACACAAACTTATAGTAATATCCAGAAATGTGATTTTTGAATAAAAACTAATAAAAATATAATAAAAATAATTAAATCATACTAAAAACTATGTAAAAACAATGCCAAAAAGGGTCTAAATTATCCGCTCATCATAACACCAAACTTAAATTGTTGCTTGTCCCCAAGCAACTAAAAACAAAATAAGATAAAAAGAAGAGAAAATACAATAAATTCCAAATTTATCAATGAAGATTAGTCTTGATTAGATGAGCGGGGCTAGTAGCCTTTTGCTTCTGACCAGTTTTGGCATCTCACTTTATCCTTTGAATCGAAGTTCAGAATGATTGGCATCTATAGGAACTCAGAATTTAGATAGTGTTATTGATTCTCCTATTTTAGTATGTTGATTCTTGAACACAGCTAGTTTATGAGTCTTGGCCGTGACCCTAAGCATTTTGTTTTCCAATATTACCACCGGATACATAAATGCCACAGACATATAACTGGGTGAACCTTTTCAGATTGTGACTCAGCTTTGCTAGAGTCCCCAGTTAGAGGTGCCCAGAGCTCTTAAGCATACTCTTTTTGCTTTGGACCACGACTTTAACCGCTCAGTCTCAAGCTTTTCACTTGACACCTTCACGCCACAAGTACATGGTTAGGGACAGCTTGGTTTAGCCGCTTAGGCCAGGATTTTATTCCTTTGGCCCCTCCTATCCATTAATGCTCAAAGCCTTGGATCCTTTTTACCCTTGCCTTTTGGTTTAAAGGGTTATTGGCTTTTTCTGCTTGCTTTTTCTTTTTTTTTCTTTTTCTTTATTTTTTTCACCATTTTTTCTACAAGCTTTTCACTGCTTTTTCTTGCTTCAAGAATCAATTTTATGATTTTTCAGATTATCAATAACATTTCTCCTTTTTAATTATTCTTTCAAGAGCCAGAAATTTTAACATTTATAAACAACAATATAAAAAATATGCACTGGTCAAGCATTCATTCAGAAAACAAAAAGTATTGCCATCACATCAAAATAATTAAGCTAATTTCAAGATAAATTTCAAAACCCGTGTACTTCTTTTTCTTTTTCACGAAAAATTTTTCATTTAAGAAAGGTGAAGGATTCATAGGACATTCATAGCTTTAAGACATAGACACTAAACATTAATGATCATGTAATAAAGACATAAACATAGATAAAACATATAGCATAGAATTTGAAAAACCAAAAAATAAGAACAAGGAAATTAAAGAACGGGTCCACCTTAGTGATGGCGGCTAGTTCTTCCTCTTGAAGATCTTATGGAGTGCTTGAGCTCCTCAATATCTCTTCCTTGCCTTTGTTGCTCCTCTCTCATAGCCTTTTGGTCCTCTCTGATTTCATGGAGAATGAAGGAGTGCTCTTGGTGCTCCATTCTTAGTTGTTCCATGTTGGAACTCAAATCTCCTAAAGAGTTGTTGAGTTGCTCCCAATAGTTTTGTGGAGGAAAATGCATCCCTTGAGACATTTCATGAATTTTTTTATGAGGAATTTCCTCATGCTCTTGTTGAGGTCCATGAGTGGGCTCTCTTGTTTGCTCTATACTCTTCTTAGTGATGGGATTTTGAGATGAATCTCTCCATCTCCCATGACTCGGAGGTGGAAGCAATTGCCTTCCCTTTCATCTTTCTACAGGTTTCTCCGGCCATAAGTGCCATTAATGGTTATGGAAAAACAAAAAGCAAAGCTTTTTCCTACACCAAACTTAAAAGGCTTGCTCGTCCTCGAGCAAAAGAAGAAAGAAATGAAGAGAAGAAGAAGAAATGGAGGAGAGGAGTAGATTCGGCCAAGGGGGTTTAATTGTGTAAGATGTGTGAAATTGAAGGTGGTAAGGAGGGGTATCTATAGGGTAAGAGAGAGAGGGAAGTCGTGTATGAAGGGTTGTGTTTGGGAGGGAAATGGTTTGAATTTGAATGGTGAGGTAGGTGGGGTTTTATGATGGATGGATGTGAGTGGTGAAGAGATTATGGGGAAGAGGGTAGGATTTGATAGGTAAATGGTATTTGGGAAAGAGGTGTTGATGGGATTGGTCAAGGGTATTTGGGGAAGAGTGTTATGGAAATGTGTAAAGAGGAGAGAAGAAGAAGTGGGGTAGGTGGGGATCCTGTGGGGTCCACAGATCCTGAGGTGTTAAGGAATTCTGCTCTCTGCACCATTCTGGGATGCAAACACCCTCTGTGTGCCAATTCTGGCGTTTAACGCCAGCTCTGCTACCTTTTTCTGGCGTTAAACGCCAGTCTGCGCCCCTTTCTAGCATTTAACGCCAGCCAGACACCCTTTTCTAGCGTTAAATGCCACTCTGTCTGCCATTTCTAGCATTTAATGCCAGTCAGATGCCAGACACCTCTTTCTGGCGTTTAACGCCCAGAATGCTGCCAGAATGGGTGTTAAACGCCCATTCTGCTATCCTTAATGGCGTTTAAACGCCAGTAAGCCTGTCCTCCAAGGTGTGCTGTTTTTTATGTTGTTTTTGATTCTGCTTTAATTCTACAGTTGTTTTTATGACTTCACATGATCATCTACCTAAAGAAAACATAAAATAGCAATGGAAAATAAATAAATATAATGAAATAACATTGGGTCGCCTCCCAATAAGCGCTTCTTTAATGTCAATAGCTTGACAGTGAGCTCTTAGAGAGCTTCACAGAGACTCAGAGCTTAATGGTGGCCTCCCAACACCAAACTTAGAAGTTGAGTGTGGGGGCTCTGTTTGACTCTGTATTGAGAGAAGCTTTTCATGCTTCCTCTCCATGGTTACAAAAGAAGATCCTTGAGCCTTAAACACAATGTAGTCCTCATTCAGTTGCAGGACTAACTCTCCTTTGTCCACATCAATCACAGCTTTTGCTGTGGCTAGGAAGGGTCTACCAAGGATAATGGATTCATCCTCTTCCTTCCCAGTGTCTAGGATTATGAAATCAGTAGGGATGTGCAAGCCTTCAACCTTCACTAAGACATCATCTACAACTCTATAAGCCTGTTTCCTTGATTTGTCTGCCAATTCTAATGAGAATTTAGTAGCTTGTACCTTAAAGATCCCTAGTTTCTCCATTACAGAAAGTGGCATGAGGTTTATACTTGACCCCAAGTCACACAGAGCCTTCTTAAAGGTCATGGTGCCTATGGTACAAGGTATTAAGAACTTTCTGGGATCCGATTTCTTCTGAGGTAATTTCTGTTGAACCAAGGCATCCAGTTCATTGATGAGCAATGGAGGTTCATCCTCCCAAGTCTTATTATCAAATAACTTGGCATTCAGCTTCATGATTGCTCATAGATACTGAGCAACTTGCTCTTCAATAATATCTTCATCCTCTTCAGATGAAGAATACTCATCAGAGCTCATGAATGGCAACAGTAAGTTCAGTAGAATCTCTATGGTCTCTATATGAGTCTCAGATTCCTTTAGTTCCTTAATAGGGAACTCCTTAGTGGTCAGTGGACGTCCATGGAGGTCTTCCTCACTGGAAATCACTGCCTCTTCCCCCTCTACAGGTTCGGCCATGTTGGACATATTGATGGCCTTGCATTCTCTCTTTGGATTCTCTTCTGTATTGCTTGGGATAGTACTAGGAGGGAGTTCAGTAACCCTTTTACTCAGCTGACCCACTTGTACCTCCAAATTTATTATGGAGGACCTTGTTTCAGTCATGAAACTGAGAGTGGTCTTAGATAGATCAAAGACTATGGTTGCAAAGTCAGAGAGGCTCTGCTTAGAATTCTCTGTCTGTTGCTCAGAGGATGATGGAAAAGGCTTGCTATTGCCAAACCTATTTCTCCCACCATTATTATTATTGAATCTTTGATTAGGCTTCTGTTGATCCTTAGGATGATTCCTCCATGAAGGATTATAGGTGTTTCCATAGGATTCTCCCATGTAATTCACTCTTCCATTCTAGGATTCTCATGGTCATAAGCTTCTCCTTCAGGGGAGGCTTCTTTAGTACTGCCTGATGCAACTTGCATTTTAGTCAGACTTTGAGAAATCATATTGACTTGCTGAGCTAATATTTTGTTCTGAGCCAATATGGCATTCATAGAATCAATCTCAAGAACTCTTTTCTTCTAAGTTGTCCAATTATTCACAGGATTTCTTTCAGAAGTGTACATGAACTGGTTATTTGCAACCATTTCAATGAGTTCCTAGGCTTCGGCAGGCATCTTCTTCAGATGAAGAGATCCACCAGCAGAGTGGTCCAATGACATCTCGGACAATTCAGACAAACCATCATAGAATATACATAGGATGCTCCATTCTGAAAGCATGTCAGAGGGACACCTTCTGATCAATTACTTGTATCTTTCCCAAGCTTCATAAAAGGATTCACCTTCCTTCTGTCTGAAGGTTTGGACTTCCACTCTAAGCTTGCTCAACTTTTGAGGTGAAAAGAATTTGGCCAAGAAAGCATTGACCAACTTTTCCCAAGAGTTCAGGCTTTCTTTAGGTTGTGAGTCCAACCATTTCCTAGCTCTGTCTCTTACAGCAAAGGGGAAAAGCATAAGTCTATATACCTCAGGATTAACCCCATTGGTCTTAACAGTGTCACAGATTTGCATGAATTCAGCTAAGAAATGATGAGGATCTTCCAATGGAAGTCCATGAAACTTGCAATTCTGCTGCATTAGAGAAACTAATTGAGGCTTAAGCTCAAAGTTGTTTGCTCCAATTGCAGGAATTGAGATGCTTCTTCCATAGAAGTTAGAAGTTGGTGCAGTAAAGTAACCAATCACCTTCCTTGCATCTCCACCATTATTGTTATTTTCGGCTGCCATAACTTTTTCTTTTTCAAAAATTTCTATTAGGTCCTCTCCAGAGTGTTGTGCTTTAGCTTCTCTTAGCTTCCTCTTTAGAGTTCTTTCAGGTTCAGGATCAGCTTCAACAAGAAAGTTCTTATCCCTGTTCCTGCTCATATGAAAAAAAAAGAGAATAGAGAAGAAGAGGAATTCTCTATGTCACAGTATAGAGATTTCTTTATGTGAGTAGAAGAATAGAAGAATGAGGTAGAGATAGAATGAGAAGAATTTGAACACAGAGAGAGGGAGAGGGTTCGAATTATGAGAAGAAGAGAAGTGTTAGTAAATAAATAAAATAAATAGAAAGAGATGAGAGAGAGAATAATTTTGAATTTTAAAAAGAGGGAGAAGGAAAATAATTTTATTTTTATTTAACTAATTAAGTTAGAATTCGAAAATTAAGAAAAATAAAATAGAATTAGAATTTAAAACAATTAGTTAATTAAAAAGAAGTTTGAAAAAAATGGTTAGTGATTTTTGAAATTAATGAGAGAGAGAAGTAGTTAGGTGGTTTTGAAAACTTTTTAAAATTAAAACAAACAAAAAGTCAAGAAGTTAATTGAAAAAGACTTGAAAATAAATTTTAAAAAGATAAGAAGTTAGAAAAAAGATTTTGAAATTAAATTTTGAAAAAGATATGATTGAAGTTTATTTTGAAAAAGATTTGAAAAGGAAATTAAAAAGATTTGATTTTTGAAATTAAAATTAATTACTTGACTAACAAGAAACTAAAAGATATGATTCTAGAATTTAAAGATTGAACCTTTCTTAAAAGGCAAGTAGCAACTTGAAATTTTGAATCAAAACATTAAATGTTAGCAAAAATTTTGAAAATATGAAATAAAAATAAGAAAAATATTTTGAAAATTAATTTTGGAGAATTTTCGAAAAACATGAAATAAAAATGAAAAAGATTTGATTTTGAAAAGATTTGAAAAGATAGAATTTTTAAATTGAAATTTTGACTTGACTAACAAGAAACAACTAAATTTTAAAAATTTTTTACCAAATCAAACCAAAATTTCAAAATTTATTGGTAAATAAGAGAAAGATATTATTTTTTATTTTTTTTTTTGAATTAATGATAAGGAGAGAGAAAAACAACAAAATGACATATGACATAAAAATTTAAGATCAAAGCAAATAATGCATGCAAGAACACTTTGAATGTCAAGATGAACACCAAGAACACTTTGAAGATCATGATGAACATCAAGAACATGTTTTTGAAAATTTTTTAGAAAAGAAAAATATGCAAGACACCAAACTTAAAAACTTTTAAACTTTAGACACTAATAATTCAAAAATGTATATGAAAAACAAGAAAATTTAAATATCAAACAAGGAAAATCATCAAGAACAACTTGAAGATCAATGAAGAACACAATGCATATATTTTCGAAAATTTTTGGTTTTTATGATTTTATTAATTTTTTTTTTTTGTAATTTTTCGAAAATAATTTTGGAAAAAGAAAATAAAGGGATACAAAATTTTTAATAAGAATTCCAGGATTCATGCAATGTTAGTCTAAAGTTTCGGTCCAAAAGAATTAGACATGGCCAAATGGCCAGCCAAGCTTCAACATACAAATACAGACATGTCCTTTCTACAATGGAAAGTAGAAACCTCGATCCAAAAAGATTAAACATGGTTTAATAGCCAGCCAGGCTTCAACATATCTCAAGAAGCTCTAGAATTCATTCTTAAAAATTCTAAAGAACACATTTTTTTTGAATTTTTTGAAAACTAAAATTTTTTGTATTTTTTTTTTGAAAATAAAAATAAAAAGCTTAAACATAAAATAAAATTACCTAATCTAAGCAACAAGATGAACCATCAGTTGTCCAAACTCGAACAATCCCCGGCAACGGTGCCAAAAACTTGGTGTGGGAAATTGTGATACACACTTTCCACAACTCCGCACAACTAACCAGCAAGTGCACTGGGTCGTCCAAGTAATACCTTACGTGAGTAAGGGTCGATCCCACGGAGACTATCAGCTTGAAGCAAGCTATGGTTATCTTGTAAATCTCAGTCAGGCGGATTCAAATGGTTATGAGCTTTTGATAATTAAAAGATAAATAAAACATAAAATAAAATAAAGTTACTTATGTAATTCATTGGTGGGAATTTCAGATAAGCGTCTGGAGATGCTTTGTTGCTTCTGAACCTCTGCTTTCCTATTGCCTTCTTCCAACCATGCGTGCTCCCTTCCATGGCAAGCTGTATGATCCTCTCGGATGAAAAATACCAGGTACGATCTGTGCACGGCTAATCAACTGTCGGATTTCTCGTCTCGGATGAAAAATACCATGTACAGCTACCACATGGCTAATCATCTGTCGGTTCCCACTAGCGTCGGAATAGGACCATTGTCCTTTTGCACACTGTCCCTGCACCCAACATTCGCAAGTTTGAAGCTCGTCATAGTCATCCCTTTCCAGATCCTACTCAGAATACCACAGACAAGGTTTAGACTTTCCGGATCCCAGGAATGCTGCCAATTAGTTCTAGCCTATACCACGAAGATACTAATCTCACGGGCTCGGTCCGTGTATTAGTTACCCAAGAGATACGCACTCAAGCTGTCACCCAAGATGATCAAAAGATCAAAAGTGATCCCAAAGATATAAAATAAATCTCTAAAAGTAGTTTTTATACTAAACTAGTAACCTAGGTTTACAGAAAATGAGTAACTAAGTGCAGATAGTGCAGAAATCCACTTCCGGGGCCCACTTGGTGTGTGCTTTGGTTGTGCATTGAAGCTTTCATGTGCATTGGTTGTTCTTGGTGTTAAACGCCAGCTTGGGTGCCAGTTTGGGCGTTTAACTCCAATTTTGGTGCCAGTTCTGGCATTTTACGCCAGAAAGTTTTAGGCTGGCATTTAGTGCCACTTTGGGCCATCAAATCACGGGCAAAGTATGGACTATTATATATTGATGGAAAGTCAAAGATTTCTGCTTTCCAACTCAATTGATAGCGTGCCAATTGGGCTTCTATAGCTCCAGAAAATCCACTTTGAATTAACTTAATTTCACAAGTCCTAGCCATTTAGGATATGTTGTGTGAGTTTCATATACCATTTTGTTCACTAAGTCTACCTACACATCAATCAATGTCCATGCATTATCCAATTTCACAATTGCTTGATTTTTGCTTGAATACTTTCATGCTTCTTCACTACCTGTTTGGTTGTCTTAACCTACAAGTCTTTTAAAGTATCCCAAGCACACTAGAATGAGTGAAGTGCATGTTCTCTTTTGTGTAATCGTGAGATCACTTTTATACTACCGTGTGTGTGTGTTCTAAACTGCTCGCAATTTTAGAACCCACACACCTATTTTTCATTAATGTCACACTAATTCACTTACTCCATTCTAGTGGTTCTTACCTCATTATAACAATTCACACTTCCTTGCTTTTGTATGTTTTCATCTTACAGTGTTTATTTTGTTTTTCATGATTGGTGCACCATAAGCAAAAATGGAAGCGGAAGGAAGAACACGCAGCACCGGTTAACCCGCCAGCTAAAGGTGGCAACTCGGAAAGTCGCCGTACCCCCTTGCTCATTTTTAGTGCACCGAGGACGGTGCAAACTTTTAAGTGTGGGGAGGTCGTCCGACCATTCAGCGTTTTTGAGTGACATGTTTCTAATCCCAACACTTTTGCATTTCATTTTTAGGTCTTTTAGGATTTTTGGTTGCATTGCATTTGTATATATTAAGCTTAGTCAACATCATGATATTTTCCAAGGATTTTATCTATAGGGCACCACTATTGATTGAAAAAAAATAATTTTTTTTAGAACTTGCTTGAATTATATACTTTGTGGATCATGTTTTGAGCTAAGAACACAAGCATGTGAGATTTAAGCCTAATTGTGTGGTTACATCATACATAACCACTTACTTTCATTCTTGTGTGCATTATTCTCTTCCTATGATTGTAATCTTTGATTTGTTTGATTCTTTATGTCCATTACATTGTGTATACATGCATTTATATGATTGAGGCCATTGTTCAAATAGCTCACTTACCCAAATAGCCTACCTTTTATCTTCCATTGTTAGCCAAGTGAAAAGTAATAAATGTCCTTTCCTTAATTTGGATCTTTGATTAGCTTAGGCTAGTGAGAGTGTTTATCATTTGATTTTGGGAGAGTTGATGCCAGGGCATCTTGGCCAGTTTCACTGATCTTTTCTTTACTGTTTTTAGGTTAGTTTCATGCATTTCTTTAGGAAATAAGCTAGTTTTGGGTAGATATTCACCTATGCCTTGATTCAAGCATACATTGTGCATTTTACATAATTTCATGAGGATTTTACATAAGTTTAGTGACAATTATTATGTTGCATTACTCATGACCTGGACTAGAGCTTTGATGCACTTTATTGCTTGATTTCAGGACCAAAAGGAAGCAAGAAAAGGGGAGGTAACTTGCAAGGTTAATGAGAAAAGTGATTGCCAATAACACTCTCAAAAAGCCATCAATGCCCACGTTAGAGAGTCACGTTAACTAAGTTAACGTGAACTCTAACGTGGAGAAGAAAAGTTAAGCCAACGTTAGTGACACTTAACATTGTCACTAACGTTGGCAATTACTCATAAGTGGCCACGTTAGAAGCCACGTTAACCTAGTTAACGTGGCCTCTAACGTTAAGGGGGGAAGAGAAGCCAACGTTAGTGACACTCAACATTGTCACTAACGTTGGCCTATGATGCAAAGTACCACGTTAACTCCCACGTTAACTTGGTTAACGTGGGAACTAACGTAAGGGATGAAGAGTTGTCGACAACGTTAGTGACACTCAACATTGTCACTAACGTTGAAGCAACCACACAACCCCCAAGAGTCACGTTAACTTCCACGTTAACTTGGTTAACGTGGAAGCTAACGATAAGGAATGAAGGATGAACCAACGTTAGTGACACTCAACATTGTCACTAACGTTGGGATGGCTAAAGATGGCCACATTAGAAGCCACGTTAACCTAGTTAACATGGACTCTAACGTGAGACCTAGGGGCACATTGGAACGTTAGTGACAATGTTGAATGTCACTAACGTTCTCGAAAGATGGCAAGGGCTACGTTAGAAGCCACGTTAACCTAGTTAACGTGGGCTTTAACGTGAAGCAAGAAGGGGCACACTGGAACGTTAGTGATAATGTTGAGTGTCACTAACGTTCTCGAAGGTTCACAAGGCAACGTTAAAAGCCACGTTAACCGAGTTAACGTGGGTTTTAACATTCTCGAAGGTTTTAACGTGGATATTTTTGCGGAAAAATGAATTTCTCCAAAACACCCAGATCTAACCGGCAAGTGCACCGGGTCGCATCAAGTAATAATAACTCACGGGAGTGAGGTCGATCCCACAGGGATTGAAGGATTGAGCAATTTTAGTTTAGTGGTTGATTTAGTCAAGCGAATCAAAATTTGGTTGAGTGAATTGTGATTTGCAGAAATTAAATTGCATGGGAAGTAAAGGGAATGGGTAAATTGCTTGAAATTAAAGAGAACTGAAATTTAAAGTGCTGAATCTTAAAGAACAAGAAATTAAATGGCAGAAACTTAGAACGCAAGAAATGTAAATTGTAGAATCTTAAAGTGCAAGAAATGTAAATGGCTTAAATTGTAAAGGGAATTGGGAATTGGATTTGCAGAAATTAAACAAGGGAAAGTAAAATTGCAACAAGCAGAAGAGTAGAAGATGACTTAGATTGAATCGGAACTAAAACAGAAAGGTAAATGAGCTTGAAAGCAGTAAACAGAGAAAGTAAAATGAGAATTCAGATCTCAGGACTCAAGAGACTAGATAACCAAGTCTAGATCTCAATGCCTTCCTAGATCCAACAAGAGTAATTGCAAAGGAAATGTAAATTGCAGAGAAAGTAGATGAGAGAGCAAGTAACAGAAACTGAAATTCAATTAAGCAGAAAGTTAAACAAGATCCCAAGGTGAGATTGAAACAGAAGTTCTTCAATTCTCCACCCAAGATCCGAAGCAAGAAAATTAAAGAGTGCTGGGCAAGAACAAGGAAGAAGAGAGATCAATTCTCCTCCCCAATTCTCTTGAATTAAAATAACAATGCTAGAATGTAAAATGAGCTCTCTGCTGCAAGTATTGAAAAATTCTAAAAAGGAAGCTCCTCTAAAAACTTAAATCCTATGCTATTTATACACTTTCTTCAAATGGTCTTCAAGCCTTCAATTGGGCCATTTCTCTTGATGGAATTGGGTTGATAGAGGCCTTCGTTGATTGCTCTTGGAGTTTGGAGAAGAACCGAATTGAACCGGGTTTGGAATCATGAAAGCTTGAGTAAAAGTTTGAGTAAAAGTTTGAGGCTAACTTTTACTCCAACTTTTCACATCAGCCACCCTTCTTTGCTGATACCAACGTTGGGGCAAAAGTTAGGGGTCAAACTTTTGCTCCAACGTTGGCCTCCCCTTGCATACTCATGGCGCCAACGTTAGCCAAAAAGTTAGAGGCTAACGTTGGCGCAAACTTTTGCTTTCCAGGGTGTGTTTTTCATGCGCCAACGTTAGCCAAAAAGTTAGGGGCTAACGTTGGCGCAAACTTTTTCTCTCCAGGGTGTTGATTTGTGATGCCAAAAGTTAGCCAAAAAGTTTGAGGCTAACTTTTGCTCCAGCTTTTTGCCCAAAAGTTAGACAAAAAGTTTGAGGCTAACTTTTGCTCCAGCTTTTTGCCCAAAAGTTTGCACAAAAGTTTGAGGCTAACTTTTGGTCCAGCTTTTTGCTCCCTGGTTCATTTTCAATTAATCCAAAAGTTTGAGCTAAAGTTTGAGGCAAACTTTTGCTCAAACTTTTTGTCCTCTCTTTCTCCTAGCCATTCCTTCTTGCTTCAACCTTTCTCCAAGCTTTCTTCACCTATCATTAATCAACCAAACACATCAAAGCTATGCTCAAAATCATGAGATATTCATTCTTTCATAATATGTGACAATTATAGCATAAAACCTCATGAAATAGCATGAATTCATATATGGTTGATTAAGTCAAAGGAAACATGAAAATCTACCCAATTGGCTGGCTTATGGCTCAAGAAAGTGCATAATTCAATTGAAAACAAAAGAAAAAGGCTAGTGAAACCAGGCTAAGATGACTTGTCATCACAACACCAAACTTAAAGCTTGCTTGTCCCCAAGCAAGAAATGAATTATGCTCAAAGGTTCTTTCAATTAAGACGGATTGAAGAACATCTTGTCAGGTCCTGTGAGTGAAGTGATCAAGTAACAGTGGGGTGAACTCTAAATTATATGCTCATACAAGGGCTTCAGTGCTTACTAGTCCTCACATATTGGGAGTCTTAGGTCTTAGGATTTTCATCCAAATGGTATCATGGAGATCTCTTTATATGTAGTCACCTTGAAGCAGCTTATAGTTTCTGTGCCTTGGCCTCGACTCTAAGTGTCATGTCTCAAAGCGGCTCTTTAGATAAGCTTTCAATTAATACTCCTAAACCAGTTGGTTTTAAGGTATTAGGTGTTAAAGCACCCCTAAGGATTTACTTGCTCAAGCCTCTTTCTTTGACACAACTCAACCACAAGCATTTACTAGGCTAACAACTCTTTGAGTCATTGTTTCTTCTTTCTTTTCTGCCTAGTAATTGATGCTCAGAGCCTTGGGCCATGTTCTTTTTTCTTTGCTTTTGTATTTTCTTTATTTTCTTTTGTTTTGTTTGCTGCTTCTTGGATCAATAGATTTTTGAGAATCTCCACAATACTTCTTTGAACTTCATGTCCTGCCTATGAGCTCCCATGCAAGTTTTCACAAGCATGCAACCTCAATACATAATCATACAACTAGAACCGCCACTTCTCCTAATCTTTTGCTTGCCTCAAAATTGTTTAATTCCTTAATCCTTCTTTTCAAAGAACTTTCATGTGATGCATTTTTGAAGTATTGAGTGCAAACAAGTTTTGAAGAGAAAAATGTTGTGAATGATCAAGCATCTTGCTTATTGAATTATAGAGAACTATACTATGCAGACAGGTAGGGGTATTATATCACTTTCAATCATAGCAGTGTTTGATGTAAAACAATCACTTAACAATACAACCTTTTGGAGTTCACTTGCTTTCCTTCTTCTCATCATCATCATTGCTGGCCTTCACATTCATCTTTCATCTCTTTGGTTGATGATGCTTAATCTCTCCAAAAGTTTGTATGGTACTCTGCAGTGATATTGAAAGTTGCTTGTTCCCCAAGCACTTAGAAACAATGGTTAGTCTGCATGATTTATTTGTGGGCCTTTGTACTTACTTTGGTGTGGGAACACCAAACTTAGTACCTTGCCAATGGTTCTTGTGCATCAGATTAACCATGTGTAAAACTCTTTTTCTTTTTCAAAAGTGACAAAACTGAAAACTAAAGAATAGCAAAATAGTTAACTAGTTTATCTAGCTGCTTGAAGCTAGCATTATGCAGAAGGTGAGAATATGTTTTAAATGAGATTTTGGTGGAACACCAAACTTAGAATCCTTCATTCTCCCTTATATTGTTTTGGTGTGTAACACCAAACTTAGCTTCTTGCAATATAGATAAAACTAATTAACCTTTTTATTAAAATAGCTATGAAAAGAAAACTACCTCAGGTTGGGTTGCCTCCCAACAAGCGCTCTTTTATTGTCACTAACTTGACATCTTGCTCTTTGATTATGGAGGCTGGAAATCATAATGCCTCAGTTTTTCTCCTCTTGCTGTAGGATTCCTTTCCTCCATGACCTGCACAATCACAAACAATCCAAATGAAAATTGGATATTCTCATGCCAGAATGTAGTCAGAGGGTTAGCTGGCACAAAGTATCAAACAGTTGATGGACTTGGGAGATTAGTGGCAGAAATTGCTTCTCTTGTGTAAGCAAGAGCATTGCATAGAGCCAGAAATTTCCCGGAAAACTTCACTTTGTTGCTAAAGCAAAGTTTCAGTCATCTCAGGCAAAAATTCAAACAGTTAGTGGGTTAATTGAAAATTAAAGAACAGAAAAGAAAAAGTGCTTGATCTAGATCTCCACTTCACTTAATCATTGTCAATCTAATCAATCCCCGGCAACGGCGCCAAAAACATGATGGGATATTTTTGCGGAAAAATGAATTTCTCCAAAACACCCAGATCTAACCGGCAAGTGCACCGGGTCGCATCAAGTAATAATAACTCACGGGAGTGAGGTCGATCCCACAGGGATTGAAGGATTGAGCAATTTTAGTTTAGTGGTTGATTTAGTCAAGCGAATCAAGATTTGGTTGAGTGAATTGTGATTTGCAGAAATTAAATTGCATGGGAAGTAAAGGGAATGGGTAAATTGCATGAAATTAAAGAGAACTGAAATTTAAAGTGCTGAATCTTAAAGAACAAGAAATTAAATGGCAGAAACTTAGAACGCAAGAAATGTAAATTGCAGAATCTTAAAGTGCAAGAAATGTAAATGGCTTGAATTGTAAAGGGAATTGGGAATTGGATTTGCAGAAATTAAACAAGGGAAAGTAAAATTGCAACAAGCAGAAGAGTAGAAGATGACTTAGATTGAATCAGAACTAAAACAGAAAGGTAAATGAGCTTAAAAGCAGTAAACAGAGAAAGTAAAATGAGAATTCAGATCTCAGGACTCAAGAGACTAGATAACCAAGTCTAGATCTCAATGCCTTCCTAGATCCAACAAGAGTAATTGCAAAGGAAATGTAAATTGCAGAGAAAGTAGATGAGAGAGCAAGTAACAGAAACTGAAATTCAATTAAGCAGAAAGTTAAACAAGATCCCAAGGTGAGATTGAAACAGAAGTTCTTCAATTCTCCACCCAAGATCCGAAGCAAGAAAATTAAAGAGTGCTGGGCAAGAACAAGGAAGAAGAGAGATCAATTCTCCTCCCCAATTCTCTTGAATTAAAATAACAATGCTAGAATGTAAAATGATCTCTCTGCTGCAAGTATTGAAAAATTCTAAAAAGGAAGCTCCTCTAAAAACTTAAATCCTATGCTATTTATACACTTTCTTCAAATGATCTTCAAGCCTTCAATTGGGCCATTGCTCTTGATGGAATTGGGTTGATAGAGGCCTTGGTTGATTTCTCTTGGAGTTTGGAGAAGAACCGAATTGAACCGGGTTTGGAATCATGAAAGCTTGAGTAAAAGTTTGAGTAAAAGTTTGAGGCTAACTTTTACTCCAACTTTTCACATCAGCCACCCTTCTTTGTTGATACCAACGTTGGGGCAAAAGTTAGGGGTCAAACTTTTGCTCCAACGTTGGCCTCCCCTTGCATACTCATGGCGCCAACGTTAGCCAAAAAGTTAGAGGCTAACGTTGGCGCAAACTTTTGCTCTCCAGGGTGTGTTTTTCATGCGCCAACGTTAGCCAAAAAGTTAGGGGCTAACGTTGGCGCAAACTTTTGCTCTCCAGGGCGTTGATTTGTGATGCCAAAAGTTAGCCAAAAAGTTTGAGGCTAACTTTTGCTCCAGCATTTTGCCCAAAAGTTAGCCAAAAAGTTTGAGGCTAACTTTTGCTCCAGCTTTTTGCCCAAAAGTTTGCACAAAAGTTTGAGGCTAACTTTTGGTCCAGCTTTTTGCTCCCTGGTTCATTTTCAATTAATCCAAAAGTTTGAGCTAAAGTTTGAGGCAAACTTTTGCTCAAACTTTTTGTCCTCTCTTCCTCCTAGCCATTCCTTCTTGCTTCAACCTTTCTCCAAGCTTTCTTCACCTATCATTAATCAACCAAACACATCAAAGCTATGCTCAAAATCATGAGATATTCATTCTTTCATAATATGTGACAATTATAGCATAAAACCTCATGAAATAGCATGAATTCATACATGGTTGATTAAGTCAAAGGAAACATGAAAATCTACCCAATTGGCTTGCTTATGGCTCAGGAAAGTGCATAATTCAATTGAAAACAAAAGAAAAAGGCTAGTGAAACTAGGCTAAGATGACTTATCATCAGTAGTTATCTTAGAAGAGAAGCTATTCAAACTTGGATCTCTTTTGAACCTTGAAAGAGGAATGAAGAGATCAAGCTAGAAATGCTTTCTCATGCTGGACCAAATTGGGTTTGGATGGGTATGTGACTATAACCCTCTCAACACTTGATTTGGAAAATGCATGTGGTATAATCAGTGACCATACTTCATCTCTTCTCATGAGCAATTGACCAAGGAATTGGCTATTGAACAAGATTTGAGAGATTGAATTGCAAGAAATTGTAATTCAATCACTTAAGATTCCCAAGGAGATCAATGAGTGCATTGATTGAGGAAGAGATGAAAATGAACTTGATCCAAAGAATTGCAACATCTCCTAAGCTAAATGAACTCCCCATCTCTGATCTTACCCATTCTCTTTAATTTCTGATATTTACTTTTATGAGCAAATCCCCCATTCCCATTTATAATTCTGCATTTTATTCTCAGTCATTTACTTCCAGTTCTTTAATTCTAGCATTTACTTTTCTGTTATTTACATTCCTGCCATTTTATTTTCTGCAACTCTCAACCCAAATTCTGGATTCGCTCAACTAGAACATTCTTCTAATTAAAGTTGCTTGATCAATCAATCCCTGTGGGATTCGACCTCACTCTATTGTGAGTTTTTACTTGACGACAACTTCGGTACACTTGCTGAAGGGAGATTTGTTAAGAGACAAGTTTTCCGTGCATCAAGAGTTGGGAATATTGGATAGAGATAAAAGTGTGTTTTTGTATTTGTATTGAGAATCTTGGGAATTGGAAACATACTCATGTATTAATCATGTGTAAACCATATGCATTGATGTTTCTCAATAGATTTCCCTCGGCAAGTATACCGAATTGTCGTCAAGTAATAACTCACAAAAGAGTGAGGTCGAATCCCACAGAGATTAACAGATTAAGCAATCAATAGTTGATTAATTATCCTAGTTAGACGAATCATATTGGAGTGATAAGTAACAAGGAAATGTAAATGGCATAAAAGTAAAGAAAGCAATAAGGTGCAAAAAAGTAAAATGGCAAGAAAAGTAAATGTAAGAACTAAAAATAAAATGAACATTGGGATCAAGAGATATTGCAATCCTCCAGATCAAGTTCATTCTCATCTCTTCCTCAATCAATGCATTCATTGATCTCCTTGGCAATCTTAAGTGATTGGATCCCAATTCCTTGGCAATCCAATCTCTCTAAGCTTGAACAATTTCCCAATTCCTTGATTTAATTGCTCATGGGAAGAGATGAAGTTTGGTCACTGATTATACCACACACATTCATAGATCAAAGTATTGGTAGGATTAAATGTCACAATATCCATCCAACCCCCAACCTAATCCAATGTGAGAGAGCATTTCTAGCATGATTTCCTCATTCCTCTTCCAAGGTTCAGAGGAAATCCAAGTATGAGCAATTTCTCTTCCGAGACAATTACCCAATTGGATGAAGATCGAAAGCTCTCTAGTAAATTCAAGAGAAAAGAAAGAAGAAGAAGAATAAGAACTATAATTGATCCATTGAATCATAGTAGAGCTCTCTAACCCAATGAAAAGAGTTAGTTGAACATTGCTCTACCAAAATAGAAAAGAAAGAAAGTGTAGAAAAGTAAAGATAAAGATTAAAACTAAAATTGAAACTTCAAAATTCATAAATGAAAAGTACAAAGAAAAGAAAGGGAAGGAAAAGTGTGTGAGGGGAGGGAGTCCGAAGACCCCTCTTCAATCCCGCATTCCCGAATGTCTTGAATGTAAAAACTAAGGCCTTTATATAGGCTCTCCTAAATTACAAAATGAAATGAAATTAAAAGCAAATTACAATTAAATGAAAATTTCTATTCTAGATGCTTCTTGTGGCTTTGATTGGTTAACACTTGAGGGCTTGCTTCCTTGAGGTTGGGTGGT
This sequence comes from Arachis hypogaea, assembly GCF_003086295.3. Taxonomy (NCBI): domain Eukaryota; kingdom Viridiplantae; phylum Streptophyta; class Magnoliopsida; order Fabales; family Fabaceae; genus Arachis; species Arachis hypogaea. The sequence goes on from NC_092050.1 coordinate 53,064,813, forward strand.
CCTTGTAAGTGAATCAAGTTGAGGTCCAGGTGCTAATGTCAGTGCTAACGTTAGCCACACTAACGCTACAAGTGTGGCGTTAGTGCTGAAGTTAGTGTGGCTAACGTCACACTTGCTACCCAGTTGGTGTTTTTGGGGCTTAAAAGATGCCTCTAGTTCGTGCTCCAATTTCATGCCCACTATAGAGTATTATATATCGTTGGAAAGCTCTAAATGTCAGCTTTCTAACACAACTATAATCACCTCAATTGGACCTCTGTAAATCAATTTATGCTCCTTTGAAGTGGACAAGGTCGCTGGCATAGTCGCTAGCGTTACTGGAAAAAGCGAGTCACAATAACGTTAGCGATCAGGGGCTTAATATTGCCAGGTTTTGGAGCTCAAAATTAATGTCCACCCCATACTATTATATATTGTTGGAAAGCCCTGGATGTCTACTTTCCACCTCCTTTGAAAGCGCATCATTTGGAGCTCTACAGCTCGAGTTACACTTCTTGGAATGTTAAGAGGTCAGCTAGCCTTACTACAGGTTGATACCATGTTCATCTTTGCACATTCGGGGCAGGTTTTCTTCCTCAAATTCAGTGTCCACCATGTAGTGCCATATATGCTTGGAAAGATCTGGAATCCTACTTTCCAATGCCATTGGAATCACCTCATTTAGAGCTTTGTGGCTCAAGTTATTCTTGTTTGAAGAAGGCATGGTCAGGCTGCCAGGTGAGACTTTTGCTCACGTTAATGTCCACGTTAGTGTAACTAACGTGGCCATTAATGTGGGTCTTCCTTTGCTTCACAAATGCTAGTGGCACTCACGTTTTCCACTGACGTTGGCACTTCCCTTTCCTTCCACGTTAGTTCCCACGTTAATGTAACTAACGTGGAAGCTAACGTGGGTCTTCTTTTGCTTCGCTAGCGTTATTGGCACTCACTTTTGCCAATAACGCTGCTCCTTCTTCAAAGTTAATGCCATTAACTTTCTCACTAACATTGGGGCTTCTCTTTTCTTCCACGTTAGTGCCCACGTTAGTGGAGCTAACGGGTTCGCTAACGTGGATCTTCTTACCATTCGCTAACGTTAGTGGCGTTAACGTTCTCACTAACTTTCCAAGCTTTCCTTCCTTCCACTTTAATGGCCACGTTAGTGGCACTAACGTAGCCACTAACGTGGCTCTTCTCTGCTTTTTGTTACCTGAAATCAATCAAACAAAGTACATCAAAGTCTTGCTCTTAATCATGAGACCATGCATCATCCATTTTATCATTCAATTCATGCATAATTCTCATGAAATCATTCAAAATTCACAATGTTTGCTTGAATCATGGTGTGAATGAATTTTCAACCAAATACTTTCTTATTTCCTAAGAAAATGCATGAAACCAACCTAAAGCATACAAAAAATGGCTAGTAAAACTAGCCATGATACCCTGGCATCACAACACCAAACTTAAATCTTGCTTGTCCCCAAGCAAGAAAAGAACTATGCACAAAGAATTCTCTTAATTGGAATGTATTGAAGAATTGCTTATGATGTCTTAGTGGGTGAAGTGAATAAGTGACAGTGGGGTTAACTCTAACTTGTATGCTTATGCAAGGATTCCAGTGCTCATTAGTCCTTACATTTTGGAGGTCTTAAATCCTAGGACTTTCATTCAAATGATATTATGGAATCTTCTTTATAGATTGTCACCTTTGAAGCAGCACTCATTTTCTAGCATTTTTCTTTTCTTTTTGTATCTTGGCCTCGACTCTAGGTATCATGTCTCAAAGCGGCTTTTTAAGATAATCTTTCAATCAATACTCCCAAACCAGTTGGTCTAAGGCATTAGGTGTTGAAGCACCCCTTAGGTTATACTTGCTCAAGCCTCTCTCTTTGACACAAATCCACCACAAGCATGTAACTAGGACAATAACTCTTTGAGTTCTTGTTTCTTTCTTTTTCTTCCTAGTAATTGATGCTCAGAGCCTTGGGCTTGTTCTTTGTTTTTCTTATTCTTTTGTTTTCTTTTGTTGCTGCTTCTTGGATCAATAGATGTTTGAGAAATTCCATAATACTTTTCTAAATTTCAATTCCTGTCTATGAGCTCCCATGCAAGTTTTCACAAACATGCAACCTCAATACACAATCATACAATCAGAACCTCCACTCCTCTTAATCTTTTGCTTGCCCCAAGATTTATAAAATTCTTCAACATTCTCCTTTCAAAAGAGTGATTTCCTTGTTGCATTCTTAGAGATATTGGGTGCAAGTAAAATTCAAGATGATAATCATGATATCATAGCAACATGTTACAAATCAAATATCAAATTATGCTTATTCACAAGGAGTAATCACACATGCATACAAAGAAAATAGAAGACAATCATACAATTTTAAAGTGTCGGAAATAAGTAAGAGGAAAAAGGAACTTTACCACCTTGTAGTTCATCTTCATTGTTGTTGCCCTTTTCCTCCTATTCTTCCCTTTCCCACACCAAACTTAGAATGATTGCTTATCCTCAAGCAACAAGTAAAATAGTGGTGATGGAGTTTATGATGGATCATAAATGTCTTAGAATAAAGTGTGAGTATGCATGTGTTTCAGCAAGCAAGATTAAGGATCACAATAAAGGCACAAGAACTAAAAATAGAAACATTATGATGGCATTAATAAGTGGTGTTGGTATGGTACTTTGTGTGAAAGTTAAGTGGCAACACCAAACTTAGTGTGACACTGTCATTTTAGAATGATGCAAATACCTAGTGAAGATTGAAAATCATTTTGTTGCATGGTAACACCAAACTTAGAATGCAATCATATGTCAAATTATTGAAAGTAAACAAAGCAAGGAAAGAAAATGTTACCTACTATTTGGTTGCTTCCCAACAAGCGCTCTTTTAACGTCATTAGCTTGACATGTTGTTCATGAATTTCTTCCTCTTCTTCCAGTTTGTTAAGAGGAATGACCTCGAGAGGAAAGAGGAGCCAGTTAATGCCCCTTGTTTTGAGTGCCTCTCCCCAGCAAGCTTTCTTTTGTTGTTAGCTTGATTAAACTTGCTTGATGGGATAGGGGTGGGATGGATTTTGGTTGACCTTTTCATCTTCATGGATATTGTCCTTCTTTTCTTGGTCACCATCCTCTTTTTAGTGCTCATGTTGATTGCCTTCACCACCTTGATTTCAGTACTTGGGTGTTGTATGATGGTTGGAGCATGCTCTTCATCAAGAGCTTCTTGAATTGGTGGTTCAATGAACTCGTCCTTTATGCAACTCTCTGTTTTATTAGAGTAGTGTGGACTCCTTTGATTGACTTCCTCCTTTTCTTCTGCATGATGTTGCATTGAGCCTTTTGGGAGTGAGTTTGCATGTTCCTTTGTCACCCTTAGTAGCCTCTATGGGTATGGAGCTTTGGGCTTATATACTCTCACAACCTCCTCCTTCTTGATAAAAATCTCACTTGGTATTGGTGCCTCCTTTTCTTGTTCTTCTTATTCCTCCATTGTTCTTGACCTTTGAATGAACTCCTCTATTTTTGGAGAGAGTGAAGTGGTCTCTCTTTGTGATCTCAGATCTTCAATAAATTGTTCTTTAGAATAGAGTTGTGCATTCTGTCTTAATTATTCTTCATGGTCTCTTTTTGCTATTTCCTCCTCTTCGTTTGTCTTTATCATTTCTTCAAGGAGGAGTTCTATCCTAGCGAGTCTCTCTTCTTCTATAATTTTTTTAAGTTCTTCAATAATGAGTTCCATCCTAGCAAGTCTATCTAAAGGATGTTGGGTAGGTTGTAATGGTTGGTTGGGGTTGGCTTGTGAATGGAATTGGTTGTTTTGTGGTTGTGTGTTCTGAAAGTGGTATGACTCTTGTGGGTAGTGGATTGAGTTTTGTGGATGGTGAAATGAATTGTATGAATTTGGGATAGACTTTTGTGCTGAGGCATACTCAAATGATGAAGAATTTAGGCATGTAAAACTTGGAGGTGAGGTTGTATAATTGAGAGGTGATGGCTCTTGATGAATGCGGTATGAATGAGTGAAATTTCTTTGATTTTGATCTTCCCAGCCACAACTTGAGTAGTGATCAAATTCACCAAAATATGGACCATTTTGTGGCTCTGGAAAGTACCCCATTTCATGTTCTTAATACTCCCACCACCATGAGCATAGTAAAGTGGATCATTCTATGGTAGTGGAGAGTTTCCCATGAAATTTGTTTGGCTACAATATGATGGATGCTCCTTTCTTTCCTGCAAAAAGCTCTGTCTCAAACAATAATCACCAAAAGAAATTGTAATCTCCATTGTAATAAATGAGGGATTCTTAGTGAGGCAATATCACAAACAGTTAGTTAGCAAAAGAAAATAAAAAAACAAAAGAAAACAAAGACAAAAGAAAAGTGTCTAATCTAGTAAATCAATCAACCGGTAGTTTGTTAATCACAATTAATCCCCGGCAACGGCGCCATAAACTTGATGCACGGAAACTTGTCTCTCAACAGATTTCCCTCGGCAAGTATACCGAATTGTCGTCAAGTAATAAATCACAAAAGAGTGAGGTCGAATCCCACAGAGATTAACGGATTAAGCAATCAATATTTGATTAATTATCCTAGTTAGACGAATCATATTGGAGTGATAAGTAACAAGGAAATGTAAATGGCATAAAATTAAAGAAAGCAATAAGGTGCAGAAAAGTAAAATAGCAAGAAAAGTAAATGTAAGAACTAAAAATAAAATGAACATTGGGATCAAGAGATATTGCAATCCTCCGGATCAAGTTCATTCTCATCTCTTTCTCAATCAATGCATTCATTAATCTCCTTGGCAATCTGATAAACCCATATTTTATGATGTATTTTGTGCTTAATTTGAGTGATTTATTCAATCCTTCACGCACTTATTCATATTAATTGCATGGTTTTACTTTCCCTTCCTTATTATGTGATGTATGTGAGAAACATGTTTCCTATGCTTTTAAATTAATTATTTTAATCACCTTTAATTCCATTCGATGCCGTGATTAGTGTGTTGAGTAGTTTTCAGATCTTTTAAGGTCGGAATGACTTAAAGGATGGAAAGGAAACATACAAAAATGGAAGGAAAGCACAAAACGGAGCTTCTGAAGAAACTGGCATCCACGCGATCGCATGGGCGACACGGACGCATGTCAAGCGCAAAGAAGCAGCAACGCGGCCACATGACTGACGCGACCGCGCACCTTAAGCAGAACGCACATGACGCGGTCACATGACTAATGCGACCGCGTGGCAAGAAAAGCTCCGAATGACGCGACCGCGTGACCCACGCGGACGCGTGACAGAGGCCACGCACCAGAAATTGCAGAAAATGCTCCCAGCGATTTCTGAAGCCCTTTTTGGCCCAAATCCAAGTCCAGAAGGCATAGACCAGAGGTTATGAAGTGAGGGAATGCATCCATTCAGAGGGAGCTCGCCAATTTTTACTTTCCATGAATTAGAATTAGTTTTGGAGAGAGGCTCTCTCCTCTCTCTCTTTAGGATTAGGATTTAGATTTATGATTTTTATTCGCTTTCAGGATTATCTCTTTTGAGCAGGTTCAATATTCCTTTTATTTACTTTTGCAAGCTACTTTATGAATCGTTTCATGTTACAGATCACTCTTTTATTAATGTTATTTGAGGTATTTCAGTTTAATATTGATTTCTCTTATTTATGCTATTGTTGCTTTTACTCTCAAGACATTTTTATTCCAAGTAGATTTATTTTTCTCCTTTTGGTCTTGGTTAAGAAATCAGTAACTCAGGAGTTATCGAACTCAACGTGATTGATAACTGTTATCTTTGTTAATTGAATTGAACTTCCATAATCCCAATCTTTTCTTAGGGAATAAATAGGATTCGAAGATCAAACCAATTAATCCCTTGACCTTCCTTTATCTTAGTAAAGGTTAACGAAGTGGAATTAAGATTCAATTATTATCATCATTGATAAGGATAGCCAGGATAGGACCTCTAATTTCTCATACCTTGCCAAAAGTTTGCTTTACAGTATTTATTTATTTTAATTGCCATTTAATTTATTTGTCATTAAATTACTCGTTCCTCATTCTTGAAATCCCAAATTTACAATTTTCATAACCAATAATAAGAACATACTTCCCTGCAGTTCCTTGAGAAGACGACCCGAGGTTTAAATACTCGGTTATCAATTTTAAGGGGTTTGTTACTTGTGACAACCAAAACGTTTGTACGAAGGGATTTCTGTCGGTTTAGAGACTATATCTACAACGCGAATATTTTTATGAAATTCTTTACTGGCAAAAATCCCAACGTCAAAATGGCGCCGTTGCTGGGGAACTGCTAACGTGTGCCTTATTATTGGTTATTGTAAATATTTTTCTTTTGCTTGTTTATTTATTTTTATTTCTCCTTTTTATTTTTTATTTGCTACCATGAATTCTCACCCCCTCGCTTTGAGTTTGGGTCTAACTTTGTTGAAGGAAATAGAAGTTACAGCAGGAATATGCATCAAGGTCAGACCAATCAAGGATGGATGGAGCCAAGAGGATCTAATCAACCCTCCAGGCAACAACACCCTCCAAGATATCTTGGACAACGACCATTCTACACTGCATACCCAGCCGATAGATATGGTGGACAACCTTGTAACTACCAACAAGCCCCACCCCAGTTCCAATCCAATCACCCCAAAGCACCACCACTTCCCTATGTATCATGTCCAAATCCATCACCCCGAGAATCAGAGGTTCGCCTCAAGGCAACAGTAAATAAACTTCAAACAACCATTCGACAACTGGAGCAAGCAGTAATTCAATTAGCTTCTAGACGCGCGAACATTCAAGGACCAACCACAGCCCCATGTGGACAATCTAATGAAGAGCGTAGCATGAAGGAGACACTAGAAACTCCAGTGGACAAGACAGAGCATGAATTCGTACTAGAACAAGTAGAAGAAGCTGTCATTGTACAAGAATAAGAGTTGGTTGATGATCTAGGAGACGCTGAACCTCCATGGGAATCCAGAGTTGAGGAGAACTCCGTCAAGGACGTTACAGTTGACGCTAAGGAGGATATTGCACAATCCCCAAGGCAAGTCGTTTATGAAGAACTAGACGGAATAACCCAGGACACAAATTCCCTTGATGATGATAGTCATAAGTCAAGTTCTCTTAGTAATGAACTTGCATCCGCAAGTGAATTCTCTCAGATCGAAGAATCTTCCCCAAGTGAATACGAAGATGATGCGGAAGTAGATTTCTCTCAACCTCCAATCTATGACGTAAGTGATGAGGAAGACATAGAAGACTTTGACCAAGACACAGATGCATTTGAAGATTCTTGCAAGGAAGTGGGGGAATTCACAGAAGAGCACAAGGGAGTAGAACTTACAGAACCACCGGAAACACCTACCCCAAGGCCATTACCACCCAATACAAGCTTCAAGTGGGTACAATCCTTAGCTTTAATCTTTACTTTTCCACTTAAATATGGTTTGCTTGAAACAGATGGCCAGCTTAGAGCTCTCTACGGCTTTAAGAGTAAGAGGAAAATGGCTCGCACTCAGAGCTGGTGCACAAGGTTCAATAAGGTTCCGCGCTTCAACTCGAAGTGCACGGATTGGTATCACGTTCAATCGAATGGATCTCGGAAAACGTTTGGTCATCTTGGTGAGAATCTAATTTCCAAACCGCCCGGATGGAAATGTATAGATCAAAACGAAGGTGGATTTAAAACCAAAGTTTGGGATCCTGGAAAATATTCTGATATTCATCACCCCGGGAGCCTGAAAATCTGTTTGAAGCTGCTCAGGAGCTTTACATGCTTAGTTTAGGACCCCGGAGGCTGTTGGCATTCAAAACATTGGTGGAGATTTTTGGATGAATTTAAACACAAGCCACCAAAACAGGAAGCTCATCTAATGTCCAACTTAAGGACTTTAACTAAAAGTGCTAGGTGGGAGACAACCCACCATGGTATGATCGTTCCTTTTGTAATTTTAATTTTATTTAGTTTTGTTTGTTTTTGAATTTTATTTCTATTTTATTGAACCTTGAATCATGCATAACATTCACATTAAGCATTGCATTCTGCATTCTACAAAAAAAAAATCGCAGGTATTGGGAGAGAATAATGAACAGAAAGTTACGCATGAGCAGCGCTGGAGGCGTACCAATGGCACAAATTGTACCACGTGACCGCATCGCTGATGCAACCGCGTCATATAGGAATAATGGCCTCCCACGCAACCGCGTGCCCCACGCGGCCACGTGACCAAGATTTCGACGTCAAAGTGGTGCACACCCGAAAGTTGTGCGAGAGTGGTGCTGGATTGGTGCTGAACGCATAATCCTTCCCACGCGGCCGCGTGACCCACGCGACCGCGTCATATTCCTCTAAAGCCCACTCACGCGATCGCATGCCCCATGCGATCGCGTCACTTAAAATTTGGCACTAATATGATTTTGAACAGAGAGTTGTGCGAGCGCGAGGCTGCCCTCGCGCCAGTAGCATAAACTGTGTCACGCGACCGCGTCAATCAGTTTAAGCGCAAGCCGTGCGACCGCGTGCCCCACGCGACCGCTTCGCTTGCGCCGCACAGCTTACCCTTATTTGCCAAATATCTTATCTTTTCTCCCCCAATCCTAATTTTTCCTCCCTCCTTTCTTACTTACTTCTCCTTCCCTTCTTTCCCTTCTCATTCTTCTTATCTTTTATTTTATTTTACTTAATTTATTTGCATATTTCATTCATTGCATTTTAATTTTGTGCATATTTTTATTTTCTTTTCTAAATTTATTATTTTTCCATTGGTGTTAAAAATTTCTTATTCAATTGTTACATCTTTTCTGGTATTTTCTTGGTGCTTATGACTTGTTTTATTCTGGATAGGTAATATTATTTATATCAATGCCAATCTTTTATACCTGTATTACTTTTACATTGACATGAATTTTTATTATCTCTCCTTACCCACACTCTCCCTCACTATTGCAAAATTTTTGCACTCTTGCTTTGCCATGTACTTCTACTATTTTCTCACTTGCATGTTGTAGCTACCATGTAATTGAGACCCTCATTATTTGGCATTAATCAACCCATATTTTAATTATTTTTTATCTTTATTTTGGGTTACTTTTCTTCCCTTTTTCTTTCAGAATGGCCACCAAAGAAGGGAAAGGGAAAACTTCTAAAAGGGGAGACAAACAAGTCCATCTGCACAATCCTTGAAGGAAAGCATCAGTTGGAACAACCCGTCCACCTGCACATCTCAGCATGCACCGAGGACGGTGCAATCTTTAAGTGTAGGGAGGTTGATACCGATCTCCATGGGTTAGTATTTTCTTATCAACACCAATATTTTATTTTCCTTGTTAGTTGTTGCATTTGCATGTTTGATTGCATATTTATTTGATTTTATGCATTCAATTACTACTTGGTTGGAGTAATATTTTCTTTTCAAAGAAATTTTTATAGTATTTCACTAATTGAAAAATTTTTATATTAAAACTTGTTTGAAGTTGTATTTGGAACATGGTTTTTAAGCCAAAGAACACACAACCTGTGAGATTTTGAGCTTATTTACATGGTTACATTATTTAACTGTAAATTTTTATTCTTGTGTGTTTTCTTCTCTATAATTGCAATCTTTGCTTTGTTCCATTCTATATGTCCATTATTTAGTGTATTTACATGCTTGCAAATGATTGAGGCCATTATTTGTTATTAGCTCACTTATCCCAAATAAGCCTACCTTTTACATCACCCTTGTTAGCCACCTTGAGCCTTTTTATCCCCATTTATTCTGTTCTATAACCACATCACTAGCCTTAAGCAGAAAAACAATTAAATATCCCAATTGAATCTTTGGTTTGCTTAAAATAGAGAATGTGTATCAATTAAGTGTGGGGAAATTATGGGAACATGGGTTCATAAGGGAATGTGTAAAGTTTTTACTTTGATAAAATATTGGAAATTTGGGTACCTACTCATGTGAGACCAGAAAAATTAAAAATCCATGTGCATTGATAAGTTATGTTTATTTTTCAGCTTTAAAAAAAAAGAGAAAAAAAGAGAAAAAGAAAAAATATATATAATATAAGTAAATAAATAAGGGGACAAAATTACCCCAATATTAAGTTTAATAAAAGATCAATGCACATGTGATAAAAATTAAAGAAAATTTGGTACATGAGTATGGGAATTATACAAAAGTGGGAATTATGGGTAGCTAGGCATGAATTTAAAAGTATATAGAGTATATGTATATTAGGTGAGAGCTTAGGTTAATTAAAGATTCATATTATAGCTCACTTGGCCATACATATATCCTTACCTTTACCTCAGCCCCATTACAACCTTGAAAAGACCTCATGATGTTTGCATTGGTACATTAAATATTTTTTGATTGGTTAGATGAAGAACAAGGTTTAGAAAGCATGACTAGAGAAGAGTAGAGTGAATAACCCTATACACTTGAGAGATTAGAGTGATATACACTACCAGTGAGGGTTCAATGCTTGATTCTATGCGCCCTGCTTTCATGAGCTATCTTCTTACAAGTTTACTTGTCTTTCATTGAATAATTTAAATTAGTGAAATCTGATTTATGTTTGTCTTGGAAGATTTATTTACTTTTAACCAAGTAGGAGAAAGCATTCTGCATGTAGTTGCATTCATAGGTTGCATTTCATACATTCTACCATTCCTCTTCATCTTTATAGCTTCTCTTCAGCTTTGCATGAGGACATGCTAATGTTTAAGTGTGGGGAGGTTGATAAACCCATATTTTATGATGTATTTTGTGCTTAATTTGAGTGATTTAGTCAATCCTTCACCCATTTATTCATATTAATTGCATGGTTTTACTTTCCCTTCCTTATTATGTGATGTATGTGAGAAACATGTTTCCTATGCTTTTAAATTAATTATTTTAATCACCTTTAATTCCATTCGATGTCGTGATTAGTGTGTTGAGTAGTTTTCAGATCATCTAAGGTAGGAATGACTTAAAGGATGGAAAGGAAACATACAAAAATGGAAGGAAAGCACAAAACGGAGCTTCTGAAGAAACTGGCATCAACGCGATCGCATGGGGGACATGGACGCATGCCAAGCTCAAAGAAGCAGCAACGCGGCCGCATGACTGACGTGACCGCGCGCCTTAAGCAGAATGCACATGACGCGGTCGCATGACTGACGCAAACACGTGGCAAGAAAAGCTCCGAATGACGCGACCGCGTGACCCACGCGGACGCGTGACCCACGCGGACGCGTGACAGAGGCCACACACCAGAAATTGCAGAAAATGCTCCCAGTGATTTCTGAAGCCCTTTTTGGCCCAAATCCAAGTCCAGAAGGCATAGACCAGAGTTTATGAAGTGAGGGAATGCATCCATTCAGAGGGAGCTCGCCAATTTTTACTTTTCATGAATAAGAATTAGTTTTGGAGAGAGGCTCTCTCCTCTCTCTCTTTAGGATTAGGATTTAGATTTATGATTTTTATTCGCTTTCAGGATTATCTCTTTTGATCAGGTTCAATATTCCTTTTATTTACTTTTGCAAGCTACTTTATGAATCCTTTCATGTTACAGATCACTCTTTTATTAATATTATTTGAGGTATTTCAGTTTAAGATTTGAGGCATACAGAACAGCATTCAAAACGCCACTAGTGATGTCCCTATACCAATTGGTGTATGGGAAAGCTTGTCATCTACGACTAGAGCTAGAACACAAAGCTCTCTGGGCTCTCAAGTTATTAAATTTTGACAGCATCGCTGCTAGTGCAAAGAGGATCTTGCAGCTGCAAGAGATGGAGGAATTTAGATCTCAAGCCTATGAAAATGCCAAGATTTATAAAGAAAAGGCAAAGAGAAGACATGACCTGCATCTGGCACCAAGGAGTTTCGAAAAGGGGCAGCAAGTACTCCTCTACAACTCCAAATTGAGACTGTTCCTTGGCAAACTCAAATCAAGGTGGTCAGGACCCTTTCTTGTCACAAAAGTCTCGCCATATTGGCACATAGAAATCATGGATGAAAGTTCGGAGAGGACTTTCACTGTGAACGGACGAAGGCTCAAACACTATATGGGCAACATGGGGGAAAACCCCAAAGTGAAGTATCATCTCAAGCAATAGAGGAATCGTCAAGCTAGCGACGCTAAAAGAGCGCTTTGTTGGGAGGCAACCCAACCTGAGGTAGTTTCTTTTTCATCGTCATTTCAATAAAAATCACAAGTTGTTTCCCCTGTATTGCGAGGAGCTAAGTTTGGTGTTCCACACCAAAACAAATCCAAGAGTGAAAGTGCAGTTTTAAGTTTGGTGTTCCACCAAAGATATTCGTTATAATCACACTACACTCCAATGACAGATTGCTAGCTCCAACCAATCAGGGGAACCACTTAGTAGTAGTTTAGTCTGAGGTTAATGGTTGTTTTGTTAATAACAACATATGAGGCTCTCTGCAAGTATGCAATCTGTTGTACTAGGCAAAAGAACTAAGTTTGGTGTTCACACACCAAATTAAGTTCAGAAATTCGCAAGCATACATGCAAGCTAACTATGTCTCAAGTGCTTTGGAAACAAGCAACTTCCAATAACTTTGTAGGAACCTTCTGAGGAAATAGTGCACCATCATCCAAGAAAGTGAAGGAGCAAAAACTATGGATAAGGACAACAAGGGGATAGCAAGAAACCATCACCCGAAGGTTGTGTTGTTACTTAATTCCATATACTTAAAATGCTAAAAAAATTGGAAGTCCGAAGGAACTTGATTTATAGTTGCTCATTAGTTTAGATGATTAGAGTTTAATGTTGCTGTATTGCTTTTGTCATATGTGTGCTGTCCACGATACCTGCTGGATTTTCACCTTGCTTACTTGTATGCTTGTCTCCTTTTTAATAAAAAGAGAATGTGTGTTATCAAAGACCAGAGTGGAGTTCATATTGTGGAGTAAGTTCCTTAGTGTGTGATGTGATCATAAGTTAGCTAAGTTGGTTCACCAACAAGGGTAGGAAGACAACTATCTGTCCTGAATCATATGCTTGAAACACACCCCATAAGACTAGCTAAATAACAAGATCCTAATAAGAAAAAAGGGAAAAAGCACAATAAGAGTTGAAAAAGAAAGAAAAGTTAATAAAGAATAAGGCTAGGCACCAGGGGTTTGAAACTTGAGAGATGTGTCTGTGGTGCTCCTGTACCAAGGATCTGCTTGGATGAATAAGTTCGTAGGAGTGCTTCATCACTTGGTAACTTGGGTTAACTAACCCGGGATTATCAACTGAAAATCCACTATCAAGAGCAACCTTGCTACAGAACATTTAGTAACCCAAAGAGGTGCTGGACACCAAGGTCTCAAGAAAGGAAATAACAAACCATGTGTATGTGGTGTGTATGTATGGGGGAAAGAGACTTGAGGGAGAAAGTCCTTAGGGGTGTCTTAACACTAGCACCTTGAACCAACTGGTTCGGGAGTGCTGGCTGAAAGCTTATCTTAAAGAGTCACCCCCTCACAGAGCACTTAGCCTAAGAACACAAATAAGCCCTGAAAACAATAAAAGGATCAATGAATAAGAGTCTCATAGGGTGCAATCAAGTGAGTATTCCAGGACATGATAAAGGTCTGAAAGCCAGTGAAGGAATGAACCTAAGTTGCTATGCATGAAACCACCATAAAACCAAGGATATGACCTCCACAATAATGACTCATTCCTCTTGGCATTCTATTCATCATTCTCTTGTTCCAGTACTTACTTAGGGACAAGCAAGCTTTAAGTTTGGTGTTGTGATGCCAGGGCATTTTGGCCAGTTTTACTGACCTTTTCTTTACTGTTTTAGGGTAGTTTCATGCATTTTCTTAGGAAATAGGCAAGTTTTGGGTAGAATTTCACTTACATTTTGATTTAAGCATACATTGTGCACTTTACATGATTTCATGAGAATTTTGCATGAATTAGATGACAAATTGGATGATGCATGTCTCATCATGTGGATTAGAACTTTGATGCACTTTATTGCTTGATTTCAGGACAAAGGAAGCAAGAAAGAACCACGTTAGCAGCCACGTTAGTCTAACTAACGTGACCACCAACGTGGAATGGGAGCTAGCTTGCAACGTTAATGAGAAAGGTAATCGCCAATAACGTCCTCGAAGCCATCATAGCCCACGTTAAGAGTCACGTTAACTAAGTTAACGTGAACTCTAACGAGGAAGAAAGAAAGTGGAGCCAACGTTAGTGACACTCACCTTTGTCACTAACGTTGGACCAAGCTCATATTGGCCACGTTAGCCTCCACGTTAACTTAATTAATGTGGACTCTAACGTTGGGAAGCAAAAGAGTGGCCAACGTTAGTGACACTCATCATTGTCACTAACGTTGGGCTAAGCCACCTTGCGCTACGTTAACTCCCACGTTAGTGACACTCACCTTTGTCACTAACGTTGGAATGAGCCACAATGAGCCACTATGAGCCACGTTAACTCCCACATTAACTTAGTTAACGTGGAAGCTAACGTTGAGGATAGGATGATGAGCCAACGTTAGTGACACTAACCTTTGTCACTAACGTTGGAGATGGCTATCATTACCACATTAGAAGCCACATTAACTTAGTTAACGTGGACTCTAACGTGGGAAGTAGGGGCACCTTGGAACGTTAGTGACAAAGGTAAGTGTCCCTAATGTTCTCGAAGAATTGGAAAGCCTAAGTTAAGAGCCACGTTAACTAAGTTAACGTGAACTCTAAGGTAGGGGGAGGGAGGACTCTCAACGTTATTGGAAAAGGTGAGTCCCAATAACGTGTGCGAAGGATCAAGAGGCAACGTTAGTGGTCACGTTGATGCCACTAACGTTGAAGTTAACGTGGATCATCCCTGGGTGAGGAACGTTAGTGAAAAAGGTGATTGTCACTAACATTCTCGAACCCACACTCTCACTTAACGTTAACGCCACTAACGTCCTGAGCTAAAGACCCTGCCTACTTCACACTTTCTCTCTGCAAGTAAAGCTAAGCCCACTGCAGAAGATAACTGCTTCAAACTCAAGATCCAAAGGCCCATATCCAAGACTTGAAGAATCAACTAGAAGATCAGAAGAGTAATATATATAGGGGTAGTTTTGAATTAGAAAGTAGCTTCAGGGGAGTGAGGAATTTTGAGAACTATTCTCTGTAATATTTTACTTTCTCTGCACTTCTAGTTTACATTTCATAATGTATTTTCCATCATTCTTTTCCATTTCCAGAGCTATGAACAACAAAACCCATTTGCATTGAGTTAGGGAGCTCTGTTTTAATTTGATGGATCAATATTAGTTTTCATTACTCTTCTTCTATCTTTTCTCTTGATTTTACTAGAAAGCTTTCAATCTTTATCCAATTGGGTAGTTATCTTGGAAATGAAGCTATTCATACTTGGATCTCTTCTGAACCTTGGAAGAGGAATGAAGAGATCATGCTAGAAATACTTTCTCATATTGGACCAAATTGGGTTTGGTTGGGTATGGTGACTATAATCCTACCAACACTTGATTTGGGAATGCATGTGGTATAATCAGTGACCATACTTCATCTCTTCTCATGAGCAATGGACCAAGGAATTGGCTATTGATCAAGATTTGAGAGATTGAATTGCCAAGGAATTGGAATTCGATCACTTAAGATTGCCAAGGAGATCAATGAATGCATTGATTGAGGAAGAGATGAAAATGAACTTGATCCGGAGAATGCAACATCTCCTAAGCCCAATGAATCCCCATTTCTGATCTTACCCATTCTCTTTAATTTCTGTAATTTATTTTCATGAGCATCTTCCCCATTCCCATTTTCAATTCTGCAATTTACTTTCCGTCATTTACTTTCAGCTCTTTACTTTCAGCATTTACATTTTCTGCTATTTACTTTCCCGCCATTTAATTTCCTGCAACTCTCAAACCAAATTCTGCTTCGCTCAACTAGAACATTCCTCTAATTAAAGTTGCTTGACCAATCAATCCCTGTGGGATTCGACCTCACTCTATTGTGAGTTTTTACTTGACGACAATTCGGTATACTTGCCGAAGGAAAATTGTTGAGAGACAAGTTTCCGTGCTATCAAATATTGATTTCTCTTATTTATGCTATTGTTGCTTTTACTCTGAAGACATTTTTATTCAAAGTAGATTTATTTTTCTCCTTTTGGTCTTGGTTAAGAAATCAGTAACTCAGGAGTTATCGAACTCAACGTGATTGATAACTGTTATCTTTGTTAATTGAATTGAACTTCCATAATCCCAATCTTTTCTTAGGGAATAAATAGGATTCGAAGATCAAACCAATTAATCCCTTAACCTTACTTTATCTTAGTAAAGCTTAACGAAGTGGAATTAAGATTCAATTATTATCATCATTGATAAGGATAGCCAGGATAGGACCTCTAATTTCTCATACCTTGCCAAAAGTTTGCTTTACAATATTTATTTATTTTAATTACCATTTAATTTATTTGTCATTAAATTACTCGTTCCGCATTCTTGAAACCCCAAATTTAAAATTCCCATAACCAATAATAAGAACATACTTCCCTGCAGTTCCTTGAGAAGACGACCCGAGGTTTAAATACTCGGTTATCAATTTTAAGGGGTTTGTTACTTGTGACAACCAAAATGTTTGTACGAAGGGATTTCTGTCGGTTTAGAGACTATATCTACAACGTGTATGTTTTTATGAAATTATTTACTAGCAAAAATCCCAACGTCACAATCTAAAGTGATTGGATCCCAATTCCTTGGCAATCCAATCTCTCTAAGCTTAAACAATTTCCCAATTCCTTGATTTAATTGCTCATGGGAAGAGATGAAGTTTGGTCACTGATTATACCACACACATTCATAGATCAAAGTATTGGTAGGATTAAATGTCACAATATCCATCCAACCCCCAACCTAATCCAATGTGAGAGAGCATTTCTAGCATGATTTCCTCATTCCTCTTCCAAGGTTCAGAGGAAATCCAAGTATGAGAAATTTCTCTTCCGAGAAAATTACCCAATTGGATGAAGATCGAAAGCTCTCTAGTAAAATCAAGAGAAAAGAAAGAAGAAGTAGAATAAGAACTATAATTGATCCATTGAATCACAATAGAGCTCTCTAACCCAATGAAAAGAGTTAGTTGATCATTGCTCTACCAAAATAGGAAAGAAAGAAAGTGCAGAAAAGTAAAGATAAAGATTAAAACTAAAATTGAAACTTTAAAATTCATAAATGAAAAGTACAAAGAAAAGAAAGGGAAGGAAAAGTGTGTGAGGGGAGAGAGTCTGAAGACCCCTCTTCAATCCCCCATTCCTGAATGTCTTGAATGTAAAAGCTAAGGCCTTTATATAGGCTCTCCTAAATTACAAAATGAAATGAAATTAAAAGCAAATTATAATTAAATGAAAATTTCTATTCTGGATGCTTCTTGTGGCCTTGATTGGTTAACACTTGAGGGCTTGCTTCCTTGAGGCTGGGTGATCCTTGTAAGTGAATCAAGTTGAGGTCCAGGTGCTAATGTCAGTGCTAAGTTAGCCACACTAATGCTACAAGTGTGGCGTTAGTGCTGAAATTAGTGAGGCTAACGTCACACTTGCTACCCAGTTGGTGTTTTTGGGGCTTAAAAGATGCCTCTGGTTCGTGCTTCAATTTCATGCCCACTATAGAGTATTATATATCGTTGGAAAGCTCTGAATATCAGCTTTCTAACGCAACTAGAATCACCTCAATTGGACCTCTGCAACTCAAGTTATGATCCTTTGAAGTGGACAAGGTCGCTGCCATAGTCGCTAGCGTTACTAGAAAAAGCGAGTCACAATAACGTTAGCGATTAGGGGCTTAATATTGCCAGGTTCTGGAGCTCAAACTTAATGTCCACCCCATACTATTTTATATTATTGGAAAGCCCTGGATGTCTACTTTCCAACTTCTTTGAAAGCGCATCATTTGGAGCTCTACAGCTCGAGTTACACTTCTTGGAAGGTGAAGAGGTTAGCTGGTCTTACTACAGGTTGATACCATGTTCATCTTTTTACTTTTGGGGCAGGTTTTCTCCCTCAAATTCAGTGTCCACCATGTAGTGCCATATATGCTTTGAAAGATCTGGAATCCTACTTTTCAATGCCATTGGAATCACCTCATTTGGAGCTTTGTGGCTCAAGTTATTCTTGTTTGAAGAAGGCATGGTCAGGCTGCCAGGTGAGACTTTTGCCCATGTTAATGTTCACGTTAGTGTAACTAACGTGGCCATTAATGTGGGTTTTCCTTTGCTTCGCAAACGTTAGTGGCACTCACTTTTTCCACTAACGTTGGCGCTTCCCTTTCCTTCCACGTTAGTTCCCACGTTAATGTAACTAACGTGGAAGCTAACGTGGGTCTTCTTTTGCTTCGCTAGCGTTATTGGCACTCATTTTTGCCAATAACGCTGCTCCTTCTTCAAAGTTAATGCCATTAACTTTCTCACTAACGTTGGGGCTTCTCTTTTCTTCCATGTTAGTGCCCACGTTGGTAGAGCTAACGGGTTCGCTAACGTGGGTCTTCTTGCCCTTCGCTAACTTTAGTGGCGTTAACGTTCTCACTAACTTTCCAAGCTTTCCTTCCTTCCACTTTAATGGCCACGTTAGTGGCACTAGCGTAGCCACTAACGTGGCTCTTCTCTGCTTCTTGTTACCTGAAATCAATCAAACAAAGTACATCAAAGTCTTGCTCTTAATCATGAGATCATGCATCATCCATTTTATCATTCAATTCATACATAATTCTCATGAAATCATTCAAAATTCACAATGTTTGCTTGAATCATGGTGTGAATGCATTTTCAACCAAATACTTTCTTATTTCCTAAGAAAATGTATGAAACCAACCTAAAGCATACAAAAAATGGCTAGTAAAACTAGCCATGATGCCCTGGCATCAATACATTTTAGCTTGAAAAGAAAAAAAAATGATGAGAAAAACAAAAAGAAAATATATATATATATATATATATATATATAGAAAAGAAAAATAAAAGAAGCAATAAAAAGGGGACAAAGTGCCCCAAAGTGAAGTTCAATAATAATCAATGCATATGTGTGGTGATCAAAAGGGAAATGCATGAGTGTGTGAAAAAGTGAAGAATGGATAGCTAGGTTTGTTTAGAATTGTATAAGTTGTCATAGGTTAGGTGGGAAGTTTAAATTAATAAAAGATTCAAATTTCAAGCTCACTTGACCATATGCATCCTACCTTGACCCTAGCCCATTACAACCTATGGGAAAGCCCTCATGATATTTGTATGGATGTATAATAAAAAACAAATCTTGGAAATCATGATTAGGGAAGAATTGAGTGAATCAAATCCATACACTTAAGTGCCTAGAGCGGATACACATCCGGTGAGGGTTTGATCGCTCAATTACATGTATCCACCTATGATCATATTTTCTTGCAAGTTTGTAAAATCTTTCAATGATTGAATTCAATTGTGGGTTGATTTGATTACTATTGCCTTAGCCCTTGTACTTGTATATGTATTCTTGGAAATTGACTTGTTTTGACCAAGTGGATGCATTCATGTAGATAGATTGCATATAGATAGGTTGCATTTAGTTAGTTTGCATTGAATAAACGTTGATACCCCTTTGCTTCTTTCTTGATTTTAGCATCAGGACATGCTTAGTTTAAGTGTGGGGAGATTTGATAAACCCCAATTTTGTGGTTTATCTTGTGCTTATTTTAGGGAATTTTATCACCTTTTCCCACATTTATTCAATGAAATAGCATGGTTTTGCAATTCTCCCTTGATTTGTGCTTAAATGTGAAAACATACTTTTTAGGCCCTTAAATTGGTGATTTTAACTCACCTTAATTCCATTCGATGCCTTGATGTGTTTGTTGAGTGATTTCAGGTTCATAAGGCAAGTATTGGATGAAAGAAGTGAGGAGAAAAGCATGCAAAGTGGGAGAACTCATGAAGAAATGAAGGAACTGCAAAGCTGTCAAGCCTGACCTCTTCGCACTCAATTGACCATAACTTGAGCTACAGAAGTCCAAATGAGGCAGTTCTAGTTGCATTGGAAAGCTAACATCTAGGGCTTCAAAATGATATAAAATTTGTCATAGTTGATTAACTTCTAGAGACGCGCACGTGCACTGTACGTGTGCGCGCTGATTGGTGCACGTGATTTACAAAAGCAACTCGTGGCAGCGATTTGTAGAGCATTTTGGGCCCAATCAAACTCATTTCTAATACTATTTCATTCAAAATTCAAGCTTGGGCAAGGGGGGAGCAGTTGTTTGTAGTATACAATCATGTTGGTTAGTTTCTAGAGAGAGAAGCTCCCTTTTCTCTCTAGAATTAGGGTTCCTAGGACAACTCCATCTTAGATCTAGGTTCAATTACATGTTTTCATCTTGTTTCTTTTATGATTTCTTACTTCTACTCTTTCATTCTTATGGTTTGTAGTGTTAATTTTACTTTTATGCCTCTTTTATGGTCATGCACTCATGTTGGATTTGGTTTACTTTTAATGAAATTTGATGTTGATGTTTCTTTCATTGTTGAATTGAGTTGTGGATTTACTTTAATTGCAATTGGTAGTTGTTAGATTTTATCTTTCCTTGCAATTTACCATGCTTTCCTTTTGTGCCTTCCAAGTGTTTGACAAAATGCTTGGAAGGATGTTAGAGTAGATTTTGAGCATTCTTGGCTTGGAAAGAGTAATTGGGCAATCTTGAGTCATGAAAACCCAACCTATGTTGGTGATCTCGAGTTGTTAGTTAATATTATTTTCATTGACTCTAATCTCTTGCTAATTTAATTAGTGAGTTAATTAGGACATTTGGGTTGAGATTAGCTAGTCCTGTTAGACTTTTTCTCATGGAAGATAACCATTATCTTCTTCCATCGTTGGGGATGACGTAATAAGATAAATTCTTGTTAATTATTGTTATGATTAATGACTAGGATAGAAAGCCTATATTCTCAACCCTTGCCATGAATATCTCTCTTTATTAATTGCTTCCTTTAATTGCTCTCTTTACTTTTCATGTCATTTATTTTATTGTCCCTTTACCAAAACCCTTGCATTTTCATAGCCAATAATCGACCACTTCATTGCAATTCCTTGTGAGACGACCCGGAGTCTATATACTTCGGTTAATTTTCATTGGGGTTTGTACATGTGACAAAACCAAATTTTAATTTAATTTGAGGATTTTCTAATGGTTTGGACTATACTAACAACAGAATTATTTTGTGAAATTCCAACCCGGTATAAATCCTTGTATCAGTCGATGCGTACGCATGATGTACGTGTCCACGTGGGTTGCAGCTTGTGCGAGAAGCCCAACGCTCGCGCCAAACTTTCACAACTCTCTAGAAATTGTATGGAGGTCGCATCCCCTCATCGACGCATACGCGTCCCTGCCCTGTTTTTTTTTTCAGAAAACTAAAAACAGCTTAAACTCTCCCTAGCACTACCTACAACTCAAAACCAACCAAAAATGAAAAATCACAAAAATATTTTTGGCTTTTGAAGAGTTTCCAAGTACAAGCAGGGAAAACTTGCATCACAAGCAACTAGCAACCAAGTTATTAAAGCAACTATATGAAGAGGAAACTACCTACAATGGCAACTCAAATCACTTATTAATTAAATCTACGAGAGTGGAAAGAGTTTACCATGGTGGGGTGTCTCCCACCTAGCACTTTTGTTTTAAGTCCTTAAGTTGGACATTTGGGAAGCTCTTTATCAAGGTGGCTTGTGTTTGTACTCATCCTTAAATCTCCAAGGGTCTTTGCGCCTCAATTGGTTGTCAGAAATTCCAACAGTCTTCACCAAGCTTGGGTAAAGTTCAACCCAAGATATGAGTTCCTAAAGTTGGTCTTCAAAGTGCGATCCGAGATCCCATATCTTATTTTTGCACCCGTCCTCAAGTTGATTATCATGGTTCTTCCATCCAAGTGGTTGACACATAGAATTCTCCTTAGCACACCAAACATTCTTCTTAAACCCACACAAATTTTCATTCATCCAGTTATGGTGCCTACACCTTGAAGCTTCGACCTTAATTAGCCTAATGCCAAACTTCCAACCACCATACAACTCACTCTTACCACTAACTCCACAAAGAGCTCTAAGTTGCCCATCCATTTCAATCAAGCCATATTCAAGTGAGAAAGTGAAGCTTAAGGGCAGGAATTTTACCCACTTGAATGTTGTGTTAGATGGTGATTTAAGAAGGGGGACCTCCCCACACTTAGACAATGCGAAGTCTACTCCCTTAGGTTCTTCCTTAGTTGTTTCCACCTCTTGACAACTTTCAATTTCTTCTCGCTTGTCAACTTCTTATAATTCCTCCTTATCATCAATCAAATCAACTTTTGGAGGTTGTATGAAATCTACTTCAATATCAACTTCATATCCAATGGAAGATTCTTCAATGAGGTCACCAATATCATTTTGCGTTGAGTTGTCTTTAATAGCTTCAATTTCTTGTCCAATGGGTGGTGATTCAATAACATAAAATTCAATAACTCAAGAATTCATAAGTTACCTTCCCAAGCCAAGAACATAAAATTCTACTCTAACATGCTTTCAAGCATTTTAACAAATACTTGGAAGGCATAAAAGGAAAGCATAGTAAATTGACAACAAGAATGAAATCTAACAACAACTTATTGCAAAGAATTAACAACAATCAAAGAAATCACAATTAACATGAAGTACCTCAAATTGCATTAAAAGAAAATAAAAGGAACAAGAGTAGATCACAACAAAGTATAGAAACAAAATAGAGGAAATTACAACAAAGGAATAGAAGAACAAGATTTAACAACAAAGAATTGAAAAGTAGAAGTAGATGAAAGCATGAATTAAAACCTAGATCTAAGCTTATTGACCTAAACCTAATCCTAATTCTAGAGAGAAGAGAGAGCTTCTCTCTCTAGAAACTAACTAAAGCATGAGCTAAACTAAACTATAAACTAAAATAAACTATGTGTAAAGTGATGGCATGATGCATTCCCCTTCAATCATTGGTCCTTTTAAGCATTTTGACACCAAAGTTGGTTCAGATTGGGCCCTACAACCCCTGTGAATTCGCCAAGCAAGATTTCACTTAAAACTCACGTGCTAGCACCAACGCGTACGCGTACAGCACGCGTGCGCGTCCATGGGGTTTTTATGATCGACGCGTGCGCGTTTGTTGCGCGTGCACGTGGATGAGTGCAACCAAATCTTTAGTTTTTCCATGTGTTCTCCACTTTGCATTCTTTCCTCTTCATTCCTTTGATCCATTCCTAGCCTTTTCAATCTAAAATCACTAACAAACACATCAAGGCATCTAGTGGAATCAAAGCAAGATTAAAATTATCAAATCGAGGGTCTAAAAGCATGTTTTTACATTTAAGCACAAATTATGGAAAAATCACAAAACTATGATATTTCATTGAATAAATGTGGGAAAAGGTTGACAAAATGCTCTAAATTCAACACAAGATAAACCCTAAAAATGGGGTTTATCAAGCGCGCACGCATATAGCATGCCTACGCGTCACAAGAGCAAATGTTGAAGGCCACGTGTACGTGTGGGTGACGCGTGCGCGTGGGTGTAAAAGCACCCCGTTCTCCAAATGAACGCTACGCTCTCCTGGAAGTGAATTTCTGCTCAAATTAACTTCATTCCAAGCCTATTTGAGCTACAAGAAAGGAAGCCCACTCATATCACTCAATGAAGACCACAAGGATCATCTAGAATAGTTTATTTTCATTTAATTGTAATTTGTTTTCAATTTCATTTCAATTTGTAATTTAGGGAAGCCTATATAAAGGCTTTCGTTTCACATTCTAGAGAGACTTTTACGGACAGTAGGAGTATGAGTAGAATAGAAGGCTAGATGATTAGAGACTCCAGAGCTCTCTTGGAGGATTAGAGACTCTAGAGAGCTTAGTATAGAATTTACCTTTTCTACCCATTTTACTTTCTGCATTTTCTTCCTAGTCTGTTGATGTTTGAGTTTTTGCTTAACTTTGATGCATATGTGCACTGCACTCTATGTGTATGACATAATGCCTGAATGAACTTTCTGGTTAATTCATATGTTGTCATGACCATATGGGTTAGACTATATCCTTGTTTGGCATTCTACTTAAGAATTGTGCACTTTTGAATGATTATGATATTATTTTGGGGATTGGAATTTCAATAATGTACTTATTCATTGTCTTAAGTTACTAGCACCAAATTGATTTAGAAATTGACTTTTTGTCACTTGTTTTGTGCAATTTTTAACAACTGCATATTGAATTAAGTGAATTGAATTGAATTACACTTTTGAATGATTATGATATTATTTTGGGGATTGGAATTTCAATAATGTACTTATTCATTGTCTTAAGGTACTAGCACCAAATTGATTTAGAAATTGACTTTTTGTCTCTTATTTGGTGCAATTTTTAACAAGTGCATATTGATTTAAGTGAATTGAATTGAATTGCTTGTTCATCATGGTTTTTAAGTCAATATAATCACATCACAAGATATTTGCTCCTTGTTAATGCTTCACATTTGTTTGAGTTGACTTAACATGACTCTATCAAGTTTGTCACTTTTTGTAACAAACACCTTATCCATGTGATCATTTGATTTTTCCTAAGGATGAATAAGTAATTTTCTTTTCTTCATTACATTGGTTATTGTTTGTTGTGCTATTCTATATCAATCTTGCTCTTTCACTTGCACAACTTCAATATCCAATAATTCCTACATTCAATTCACTCTTGATGTAGTGCCTAAGTTTGCTTGTACTTAATTGATGCTCATCTCTTAGTTGCATCTTAGGCCATTTAGTTGAGGAACTCTTTCTTACTTTTTGATTGTGTGGATGCCATTTTAACTGGCACATGGCTCAAATTTTTATCATACCACACAACTATGAAAAATTCCTCAACTAGATGCTTATGTACTCTCTCCTTTACCCTTATATGCTACTTGCCCTATGATTCCTAGTTATAGTTTATCCATTCTTTTTGAGGATGAGACATGAAGGCAAGGAGCCGGGAGAAAAGAAGGACACCAAGGATGGAGACGCCAAGAATGCTTTGGACTTGGAAATCCCTCACAACCCAAGCCCCCGCATCCACCAACCGAATGTGGAGCTCCTGAGAGACATTCTCCCCGGATTGTGTTCATGCACAGAGGACCGTGCAAGGCTTAAGCGCGGGGGAGGATTCGTCATTTTGGGGCATAAACTTTCTTTTCCGAACACTTTGCACTTTATTTTTGTTTTCTTTTATTATGTTCTTGTATATATTTGGAGTGTTTTTAACTGTGCATTGCATTTTCTTCTAGTGTATATATCTTAGCTTATGCATAGTTTATTTCTAACTATTGCATGTTGCATTTTTGCATCTTTTGCATGGTATATATTTTATAGATAGGAGTTGTAATTGGATAATGTGAATAGTATAGCACCTAGTTCAATCTTGATCCTAATTGTTCATGTTAATTTTTGGCTTGTTGAAAATTAGGAAGAAAACTAGGAAAATTTTAAAAAATTTGCATCCATCACAACATACATACATATAGGAAATAATTTTGGTGAAAAACAACAAGGATTTTCAAGAATTTATTTTCAAGGGCACTCTATTGAATTGATTTGAAAATTATTTTCAAACTTGCTTGAATGATTATTTTGGAACATAGAAGAGTAAAGAACAAATACCTTGCGAGTTTTTGGGCTATAATGAGTGGTTACACATTTTAACCACTAATTTTGTTCATTGTGTGTTATATATCTTCTATGATTGTAATCTTGGTTTTGCTTGATTCTTTATTTCCAATGATTAATGTTTTGAATTGTATTGAGCATGATTGATGCCATTTTTGAATTAAACTCACTCACCCATATGGACTTACCCTTGCATCTACCATTGTTAACCCCTTATGAGCCTTATTTACCCCATTGTTTTAACATTACCACATCACAACCTTAAGCGAAAAATCATAATTTACCTTGGATTGTATCCTTGATTGGCTTAGGTTGAGGAGTGTGTTACATTTAAGTGTGGGGAAATCTTTGGGAGGAACTTTGGTAGAAAAGAAAAGAAAAAAAAAAAATATATATATATATATATATATATATATATATATATATTTTGGGTATGGATTGAAAGAAAAATTTTGAAAATGGGTGCACATTCATGTATCAATTCGCTTTAACCATATGCATTTGTCATAGAAAAGGAAAAAGAATTAGAAAAAGACAAAAAAATGAACGAAATGAGAAAGAGCATACATGAATGTGTGGAAAAAGTGAGAATAGGAAGGTTAGGTTGCATATTTTTGTTATTG
Organism: Arachis hypogaea; assembly: GCF_003086295.3. Taxonomy (NCBI): domain Eukaryota; kingdom Viridiplantae; phylum Streptophyta; class Magnoliopsida; order Fabales; family Fabaceae; genus Arachis; species Arachis hypogaea. The sequence continues at coordinate 53,091,133 of NC_092050.1, forward strand.
GATTGATAAAGGTTGAGTTGGATACGTAAACTAATCGAGGATTCAATTATATTAGTCCACTTAGCCATATCTATCCCACCTTGACCCAAACCCCATTACAACCTTAATAAGTCCTCATCATAATTGCATTCATGAATCACATGTTTGTTGATTGTTAGATGAAAAGCAAATCCCTGAAAACATGATTAGAGGAGACTTGAGTGAATTTACCCTAGACACTGATGAGAGGAGTATTGTGTGGTATAGAATTTTACAATTGAAATCTCGTTGCAAGTATAGTTTCTAAACCAACACCAATCCTTTCATACAAAAATTTTGGTTGTCACAAGTAACAAACCCCTAAATTTATAAACCGAAGTATTGAACCTCGGGTCGTTCTCCCGAGGAATTGCAATGAAGTGTCTTGTTATTGGTTATAAGGTATGTTTGGGGTTTTTGAGTTAAGGAACAAGGAATGTAAATTGCAAAAGAAATAAACTAACAACTAGAAAAGCTCTTGACAAGGAATGAGAATTAGAAGTCCTATCCTAGTTATCATCCTCAATTGTGACCACAATTGTCCATTGCTACCACTTAGTTAACCTCTAACCATGGAGGAAAGTCAAGTGGATGAATTAACTTGATTCCAAAATGCTCTTCAATTTGTGATTCCTCTACGTACTCAACATATCCTAAAGCTCCAACCACTACTTCCTCTTGTTCAATAATCTCTACATCCTCCTCTTGTTGTATTTCTTGCTTTAACTCATCTTCTTTACCTTGGAGCTTCAAGTTCACTCCCTCACTAAGCTCCTTGGTTGCTTCTCCACATTCAACAATGGGAGTGCCTTGATCGCATAGGCTTAGGCGGGATGAGACTATGTTGCCAATGGCTTCTACCATGATAGCCATTTTTGCTCTTAACTCCTCAAACTTCTTTTCATCATCCTCGTGTTGCCTTAAGATATAAGATTCAAGATCTCTCAATTCTAGCTTGTGGGCTTCATCGAGAGGTAATGGTGGAAGAGAGGGTTCATTGTTTGAGGGAAGGTTGTTGTAATCGGAAGGTGGTTCATATTGGTAAAATTCTTGAGGTGGTGTGTGTGGACTTTGTGGTTCTTGGGAGTATTGGTGTTGGAATGGTGGTGGCTCTAGATATGGCTCATATGGTGGTTGGTATAGTGGGTGTGGGTTGGGTTCATATGGAGGTGGATGGTGGTATGGGGCTTGTGAGTATGGTGGAGGGCTATATTGAGGAGGGGGTTCATATGTATGTGGTGGTTGTGGTTGACAATCACAATAAGGGTCATCACATATGTTAGATTGGTGTGTATTATGATAAGGAGTATACCTATAAGAATCCGAAGAGTAGTCATGTTGGGGTGGCGCTTGGACGGCTCGGGTGGCAAAAAATGCCCTTTGGTCGTCGCGCATCTCCGTGAGGATAGTAGTCATGTCCCCAATCACTCTTGCCAAACTTTGATCTTCAAATCCTTGATTCATATTATCATTGTAAAATCCATCTCCTACAACATAGTTTGAACCAAACTCATAGCCAAAGTGATGAGAATTCATGGTGATAAGAGAAAATAAAAATAAAAGCTAACAAGAAACAAGAAAACTAAATCCTAAAACTAGCAAAAACTAACAAACAAACCCAAAAATCCAGCTATTCACAATATATACGATAGCCAATAACATAGCACCATTGCAATTCCCCAGCAACGGCGCCATTAATTTGATACATGAGATTTTGTTGTCGGTCTAGATTTTCTTCGTATAGAAAAGAATTACTTCGTTGTAAGCATAGCTCCAAACCAACAAACAACTCTCACATCAAATTAAAATATGGTTTTGTCATATGTACAAACCCCAATGAAAATTAACCGAAGTATTTAGACTCTGGATTGTCTCACAAGAAATTGCAATGAAGTGGTCAATTATTGGCTATGAAAATGTAAGGGGTTTGGTAAAGGGACAATAAAATAAATGACATGAAAAGTAAAGAGAGCAATTAAAGGAAGCAATTAATAAAGAGAGACATTCATGGCAAGGGTTGAGAATATAGGCTTTCTATCCTAGTCATTAATCATAACAATAATTAATAAGAATTTATCTTATTACGTCATCCCCAACGATGGAAGAAGATATAGGCTATCTTCCATGAGAAAAAGTCTAACAAGACTAGCTAATCTCAACCCAAATGTCCTAATCAACTCACTAATTAAATTAGCAAGAGATTAGATTCAATGGAAATAATATTAACTAACAACTCTAGATCACCAACATAGATTGGGTTTTCATGACTCAAGATTGCCCAATTACTCTTTCCAAGCCAAGAATGCTCAAAATCTACTCTAACATCCTTCCAAGCATTTTGTCAAATACTTGGAAGGCACAAAAGGAAAGCATGGTAAATTGCAAGGAAAGATAAAATCTAACAACTACAAATTGCAATTAAAGTAAATCCACAACTCAATTCAACAATAAAAGAAACATCAACATCAAATTTCATTAAAAGTAAACCAAATCCATCATCAGTACATGAACATAAAAGAGGCATAAAAGTAAAATTAACATTACAAACCATGAGAATGAAAGAGTAGAAGTAAGAAATCATAAAAGAAACAAGATGAAAACAAGTAATTGAACCTAGATCTAAGATGGAGTTGTCCTAGGAACCCTAATTCTAGAGAGAAGAGGGAGCTTCTCTCTCTAGAAACTAACCTACATGATGCTATACTACAAACAATTGCTCCCCCCTTGCCCAAGCTTGAATTTTGCATGAAATAGCATTAGAAATGAGTTGGATTGGGCCAAAAATGCTCTACAAATCACTGGCCACGAGTTGATTTAGTAAATCACGTGCACTAATCGACGTGCTTGCGTACATTGCATGTGCGTATCCCTAGACGTCAGAAAACTATGGAATATTTTATATCAATTTGAAGCCCCAGATGTTAGCTTTCGAACGCAACTAGAACCTCCTCATTTGGACCTTTGTAGCTCAAGTTATGGTCGATTGAGTGCGAAGAGGTCAGGCTTGACAGCTTTGCAGTTCCTTCATTTCTTCATTAGTTCTCCCGCTTTGCATGCTTTTCTCCTCACTTCTTCCATCCAATACTTGCCTTATGAACCTGTAATCAATCAACAAAATATCAAGGTATCGAATGGAATTAAGGTGAGTTAAAATCACCAATTTAAGGGCCTAAAAAGCATGTTTTCACATTTAAGCACAAATGAAGGGAGAATTGCAAAACCATGCTATTTCATTGAATAAATGTGGGAAAAAGTGATAAATTCCCCTAAAATAAGCACAAGATAAACCACAAAATTGGGGTTTATCATCGACGCGTCGGTGTAGCACCCATACTTCTACCCGAGAGTTATGCTAACTTGGTGCCAACATTGTGCTTCTGGCCCAATCATCAATGCATGCGTACGCGTACAGTACGTGTACGCGTCAACGCGCACTCTCCCCATCCGCGCTTAAGCATACGTGATGCTTCCGTGCCCATCATCTTTTCGCCCACCCATGCGGACATTCAAATTCATTAACACCCAGGGACGCGGAAGCCCTAGCATTCGCGCAGCCTTTCCCTTCAACATTTCGCTTCTCCTTCGTCTCCCTCTCACTCACAGAACCTCCATCGCCACCCTAAGCTCTGCACCAACCCACCAACTTTGGCGACCCACCGCCGCCGCTACCCTACTCTCCTTCCTTCCTTTCTTCCCTCTCCTTTTCTTCTCACCTCTGTCTCTCCCCTCTCTTGGCCAACCGCCCCACTTCCGTCCAGCGTCGTCCGGCAACTCCATTGCCACTCGGCGAGACACCACAACCCTTTCTCTTCTCTTTACCCATTCCACCCCTTTTCCCTTACTACTCCGAGCATCACTCTGCGCCTCTGCTCTGCTCACCCTTCTCCGTTGCCACCCACTTAGCACCGTCGTGAGCTACGCCGCTGCCACTTCAGGGCGGCACTGCACCGCTTCTTACTATCTTCCATTTTTAGTTCTGCCTCTGCTCTCCTCAGGTTCCCCTGCCCCCTGCTCTATTTTTTTTGTTATTACTTCTGTTTATTTAGATTAGTTGATTAATTTTGTTTGCTTAGGTTAGCTAGAACTGCATGTGGTTTGGTGATAAACCCCAATTTCGTGATTTATCTTGTGCTTATTTTGGAGGATTTTACCACCTTTTTCCACATTTATTCAATGAAATAGCATGGTTTTGTGATTCTCCCTTGAATTTTGTTTAAGTGTAAAAACATGCTTTTTAAGCCATAAATTGGTAATTTTAATTCACGTTAATTCCATTCGATGCCTTGATGTGTGTGTTAAGTGATTTCAGGTTTATAAGGCAAGTATTGGATGGAAGAAATGAGTAGAAAAGAATACAAAGGCGAGAATGCATGAAGAAACAAAGATTGGGAATCCATCAAAGGACGCGCACGTGCACAAAGCGCGCACGCGCAAAAGTGGTCTCGCCAATAGACGCGCACGCGTACTTGCCGCGTCCGCGCGAATAGAAAAATTTGCGAATTGACGTGCACGCGCACCTGGCGCGCACGCGCCAATACTCTTACATGGCCCACTTAAAGACAAAATGCTGGGGGCGATTTCTGAGCTACCCAGGCCTAATTCCAACTTGTTTCTGTGTATATTTCATGCAGAATTGAAGTCCAAGCAAAGGGGGAGCAATTAGTTTAGCCAACATGAGCCTTTCCTCTTCTCTCTAGAATTTGGTTAGGATTAGGTTAGATTATCTTAGATTCATGTTTAAGTACTTGATCTCATCTTGTTTCTTTTATAATTTCTTATCTCTACATCTTGATCCTCTTAATTGCGATGTTAATTTCTCATTTCGTTCTGTTTTGTGATGATGAACTCATGTTGGACTTGATTTACATTTAATGCCATTGTGATGTTGATGTTCTTTTTATTGATGAATTAAGTTGTGATCTCACTTTTCTTGCACTTAGTATTTGTTAGATTTTATTATTCTTGCAATTTATGATGTTTACTTTTATTGCACTCTATGTGTTTGATGAAATGTTCTCTTTAGTTTTTGAATAGTTTCGTCAACTCTTGGTCTAAGCCAAGGGAATTGGGTAATCTTGAGTCATCGGGTATGATGGAATTGGTGATTTGAGAACCCATGGTGATCAATTTGATACCCATTGACGCTAACCCACTACTAAGTTAATTAGTAGGTAGGTTAGGACTTAAGGGTTGATGTGATAAAATCTATTTCACGTACTTCAAGCTTAGGAGTAAATTTTACGTACTTAAAGCTTTTGGGAAGTAGACTTAATAGGTTGGCCTCTTATAATTATCAATATTCGATTTGTTGACAAGGATGGTGATCCTAATTACTCAAGTCTTAGCCAAGAGTTCTTTATTTTGCTTTCTTTACTTACTCACTTCATTGGCATTTTTGCCATCTCATGAACCAAAACCCCCTTCTTTACCCCTTCATAACCAATAACTAAGCACTACATTGTTTCCTAGGGAGACGACCCGGAGTCCAAATACTTCGGTTAATTCTTATTTGGGGTTTGTTACTTGTGACGAAACCATAATTTAATTTGATGCGAGGATTAACTATTGGTTTGGACTATACTAACAACGGGATTATTTTGTGGAATTCCGAACCGGTGTAAATCCTTGTCATCAAATTAATGGCGCCGTTGCCGGGGACACAATGGTGCTATGTTATTGGCTATTGTATATATTGTGAATAGCTTGAATTTTGGTTTGTTTGCTAGTTTTTGCTAGTTTAAAATTTTATCTTCTTTTCTTATTAATCTTTGTTTTTATTTTCTCTTTCACTATGAATTCTCATCCTTTTGGCTATGAGTGTAGTTCAAACTATGTTGTAGAAAATGGAAGCTCCAATGAAGATATCCATCAAGGATTTGGAAATCAAGGATGGGAGGAACCTCAAGCTTATGAACAACCTTCATGGCAACAACCTCCTGCGAACTCCTATGGGTATGATCCTGATCCTAATGTGTATCAATCCAGTATGTGTGATGATCCTCATTGTGGTTGTTAACCACGATCATCATGTGCATGTGATCCCATTCCTCAATATAGCCATACACCATACTCACAAGCCTCACACCACCATTCAACTCCATATGACCATAACTCATACACACCATATCAACCACCATGTGAACCACATCTAGAACAACCATCATCCCAATACCAATACTCCCAAGAACCACAAATTTCACATACACCACCTTAAGAATTCCACCAATATGAACCACCTTCCAATATTCACCATCTTCCCTCAAACACTGAACCCTATCTTCCACCACCACCTCCCGACGAAGCCTTCATATTAGAACTGAGAGACCTTGAATCTCGTATCTTAAGGCGACAAGAAGAGGATGAAACTAAGTTCAAGGAGTTAAGAGCAAGGATAGCTAGCATGGTAGATGCCGTGAATCACCTAACATCTCACCTAGGCTCATGTACCCTGAGTTCTTCTATTGTTGAATGTGGCAAAACTATCAAGGAGCCTAGTGAGGGAGTGAACTTGAATCTCCATGGTGAGGAAGAAGTGTTGAAGCAAGAGGTACGACAAGAGGAGAAGTTAGAGAATAGCGAACAAAAGGAAGTAGTGGGTGGATGTCTAGGATATGTTGAGCACATAAAGGATGTTAAAGAGGATAGTAAAGTTGAAGAAGTAAATAGAGAATTAAAGGAAAATGATCAAGAAGTGGATTCCATCACTAGTGATTTTTTGCCCACATTGACCAATTCCCTTGACAATCTTGTTAAGCTTTCCCCCAGTGGACTAGAATGCGAGGTTGAGGAGGGTGCGCCACCCCCAAAACCCGTTATAAATGAAGAACTGGAAGAAGTGTTCCAAGTAACAAGCCCTCCTATCTATGATGATTCCGCATCAACATATGATCCTTTCAAGTTTGAAGAGTCCTTCCCCAAAATGCTTGTACTTGATGAGGAGGTAGACTTCACTAGACCTCCTATCTATGATGAGAGTGATGGGAAGGAAATAGAAGAAGTTGGTAAAGAAGAATACGAACTTGAGGAAGCTTGGCAAGAGGAGAAATTTGAAGAACCGTGTCGAGTGGTGAAAACCTTTAGAAGAGGATGGACGGGAGTAGAGCATGCTTTATCAAGACCTTTGGGAACTCCTTCACCTAGTTCGCCATCCAATCCTTCGCTTGAGATGGTAAAACTTCTAACTCTCAGCTTTATTATCCCACTTGAGTATGGTCTGCTTGAGACGGATAGCCAACTTAGGGTGCTTTGTAGAATTAAGCAAAAGAGGAGGATGTTTAGTGGTTGGCATTGTAAATCTAGACTCATTATGGTTGGAAGCTCAGAATTAAAGAGCATGGACTGGTGTAATGCTCAATTAAATAGATCAAGGAGAGTATTTTGGTGCATTCATGAGAATTCTGCTTTGTCGTCGCCCGGACAAAGTCAAGGCAATCAACTAGAAGATGGGTGCGAGGACAAGATATGGGATCCTGGATTACCCTGTGAGAGTCAATTTTGCGAGCTCGTGTCTTGGAGAGGACCTCACTCAAGCTTAGTGAAGATGGTTGGAACTTCTGACAATCGATTAAAAGACAAGCACTTTTGGAGGTTCAAGGATGGATACAAGCATAAGCCACCTTGACAAGAAGCCTCCCAATGTCCAACTTAAGGACTTAAACTAAAAATGCTTGGTGGGAGACACCCCACCATGGTAAACTCTTTCCATTCCCTTGTAGATATAATGAATGAATGAATTGAGTTCCATTGTATATAAATTCTTTACTTCTTAGTCTATTTTGATTTGCTTGCTAAGGTGTTTATATATTCTACGTTTTAATTAGGGATGATTCTTTGAATTTGATTTTTTGCTTGGCTTGCTAGTTTCCTCAATTTGTTTGAAAAATCCCCAATATTTCAAAATCTGTTTAATTTTGCACCTTAGCTAGTTTTAAAATTTTAGAGGAGGATGAAAAGGTTATGAGCTCTCTTGGATGCTCATTAAAAAAAAAAAAAACCAAGCCACGCGCAAGCGCAAAGTGCGCACGCGCGTCGGCTGCACATTTTAACTATCTGGGCCAAGGACCAGAGAGTTGTGCCACCTTTGGGCTAACTCTGTGTCTCGACCCACGCGGATGCAAGCTGTACGCGTCCATCCCACTCACTGTTTATTTATCCACGCGTTGGCGTACTTGACGCCTCCGCGTCCATTCCATAAGTTCAAGCCATCAACGCGCAAGCGCACAGTGCGCATGCACGTCGATGTGTTCTAGCATCACCCAGGCCAAAGGACCCGAGAGTTGTGCTAACTCTAGGCTTCTTTTGTGCCTCTGGCCCAGCACACCCGCGCGGACACGCACCGCATGCGTCCGTGCCGATCCCTAAATCTCCCATCTATGCGTAAGCGCGTATGGCGCTTCCGCGCCAATCCCTAATTTCCTCCACCCACGCGGATGCGTATGGTGCGCGCACGCGTGGATTCGAATTTTTGCTTACCCCAGTGACGCGAAGCCCTAGAGCATTCGCGTAACTGCCCCCGAATCCCTCTCATCTCTAATGTTCCATTTCCCTCCATTGCCAATCATCACCCCTGCAACCTCCAACACTCCAGTGAGCATCCCGCGACTGCCGCCGCTATCACCGTGCGCGCCTGACGCCCCTCCTTCCTCGCTCTCTCTCTCTGTCTCTCTCTCTCTCTCTCCCTCTCTCTCTCTCACTCACTTAGCCCTCTATTCTCTGCCTCTTGCGCAGCCAGCCCCTGCTCCGCCGCGAGCCCCGCCGCAACCTCTATTGTCGCCGGCGCTTGCTTTCCTGTGCCACCAGACCGCCATTCTCCCTTCCCCGTCCTCTGTTTCATCTTTCAACTTCCTTGCTCCCAGGTTTCTACTTCCTTTTTACTGCCTATTGTTAATATTAATTAATTAGCTTAGTTAGTTAGTTTAGTTTACTCTAGGTGGTTAGTGAATCTGGGCTGAGTAATGAATTTTGGCTTAATTGAATATTTTGCTGCTGTGTGTCTTTGTTCTGTTTCGTTGAATTGCTCTATTCTCTTGGATCGCTCTGTGTTCATTTAAAAATGTTGATGCTGCTTGCTTGTGTTTGATTAATAAAAGGAACTGCTGCTATTCTTTGTGCTGTTTACTTTACTTTGCTACTGCATCATTGGCTGTCTATTATATCCATGTGAATTTATATATATGGTTTTGTGTTTTCAAGTATTAATGAACTCATATGGAACATGATTTGCTGTTTGAACTTGGGAAATAGCCAATTTACTGCTGAAATGCTGCCGGATTTTTCCTAACCATGTTCCATGAATTAACAATGCTTTGATTGGTGTAACAAATTCTAGTTGATGATTTCTGTTTCAATTAGAATTTTGTTGTCTAAAAGGTTTTGAAAAATCCTCATGGGCATGTTTACAAGTTTTTGGTTATGCTTCCAATATTCTTTACTTGCTTGCAATGCTAATTTGTAATATGCATTGTATGATTAAGTAAATTTTCAGATTAACCATAAACTTGGTTTTCATTTAGAGTTAAGCCCAACTTGCTTGATTCACAAGATTGATGAGTTCTTCTACCTATGTGGCCACTGTAATTCAATTCCTTTATGCCCAAATAACCTTTGATCACATAGTGCATGAATTTTTCAAATCTTATCTCAATCCTTGTGACTTTCATAGCTCATTGAATTTGGTGTTGAACTCTGCTTGACTGACTCTTTCTTTAATGATTTGACTTCACCAACACAAATTCATTTGACTCTAGTGATCCTTGCATTGATTGATGTTCTGTTTTATATTAGTTGCTTTCTAGCTATACCATATTTCATCATCAATGACTTGTTGCATTTCATGATTGTGAACGTGCCTACATTCCTATTTTGTGAATTCTCTTTTGAATTGAGCTAGTAACCACCATATGACTGATTTTTAAACTGATTTCTAACTTTAATCTGTTTAACCAACTAACTTCTTTCGGTTTTCAACTTAACTTTTTTATCATTATTTTAGATATGGTGTTTCTTAGACTTGATGAACAAGTAATGTGCAAATATAGTTTGAATTCTTGGTTTGAAGTTTGATTTGAATTCTGAATTATGTTGCTTGCATTCCAAGAAATCTTCTTTCTTTATTCACTTCATGAACATGCTTTGCTTTGAGTGATTTGTATCTATTTGGCTATCTGCTTACACTATATCATCTCTGTTTTTCAGGATGTCAGACAAAGGAAAGGCTATAGCCACTACTTCCAAAAAGAGGAAGCGCTCTAAGACCTCTACCCCCCTCTCCCTATGCAAATTATGCTAAGAATCTGCTGAATGAGGTGGACAAGGAAAATCAGTTGCTACCATCCACTGACCAAACCAAATTCCCAAACCTCTACTGTGAGCTTCGCTTCTCTGACTTCCGAAAGAAAAATCTGAACATTGAGAAGAAACTGCTCCTTCCCAATGATGTGAGGCATGTCATTAACACCCGCATTCTGGAGTTAGGATTGGACTTTGTTGACAGAGATTTGGGGAGGGTGAACACTTCATGGATGAGAGAATTTTGTTGCAACTTCTTCCGAGCCAATCTTGATTCAGTTCAGCTGCGGGGTAGAGAGATTATGATAACTGAATATGCTATTGGGATGCACTGCTTTGCCACCATCGTCCTAATGAGACCTGCGCCTATGGGCAGGCAGAGGTAGCTATCCTCTCCATGACTTTTCACTATGAGGCACTTAAGCGCGTGATTGCCACTTCTGACGCTCCTTGGGTGATGGATTCGAACAACAAGAAGCCCAAGGGGATGCGCTTTGCTTATCTGACAAAGGAGTCCAAGACTTGGCAGCATATCTTCACCCACTATGTCTTTTCCACCACTCACTTCTCAGAGAATCCGATGGATATGATGGTTCTGATTGGGTGTGTGATGGAAGGGAAGGAGGTAAAATTCCCCCGACTGATTAGGCATAGTATGTGGAGAGCTCATATTCGCGGCTTGCTACCCTTCCATACACTGGTCACCAGCATGATTGAGCTGGCAGGTGTCCCGTGGGAGGATGATGATGTTACACCACCACCCCCAGATGACGATGACAAGGAGACTACCATTCCTTGGGGTGGGTGGGTGCACGAGAAGCCCCCACTAAACGCTGTTCCCAAGCCAGAGCATTGGAGGAGGCAGCTCAACCTTCATCGTCAGCAGCAGCAGCAGGAACCCCCTCTACTTCAGCAGTCGCAACATCCTTACCACCACCTCTACTAGCACCTGAGCCGACTTATCTGTTGGTGCAGCACCTGCTTCGCTTCATGGAGCGGTTCGAGCATCGTGTCATGCAACGTCTCGATCGCATCGACCAGGTGTTTGTATCATAGGGCATCGAGCTACTGCCGCTCCCAGACTCTCCCACTTATGACGAACAGGATCAGGAAGAGGAGCTGGCTGAGGAGCCGACTCATCAGGATGCACCTCTAGAGACACAGGCCACCATTGAGGTCCAGCAACCTCCTAAGGATCCACAGCCACATTCAGAGCCACAGTCAGTCCCAGTCCCACAGCCCGAGCCTGAAGAGCCCGGCGCGATTGTTGACCCCCATCTCGAGCTTCAGCAGTAGCATCGAGGATGATGCTTGATTCTAAAAGTGTGGGGAGGTCACCGTTCGTGACTGGTGTTTACATTTATGTGGTGAACTTTCGGACATCCATCTTTAGTTTCTATTACTTTATGTTATTTTGCACTTTATATTTTAGATCATTTCGGGATGACTGTATATATTTGCTATTGTAGATACTCTTGTTTTGGTCGTTGCCTACTTTTATTATATATATATGTTTGCATCTTAGTTCTTGATTGTGATTAGAAAGGTGTTATGGATTGACAGAATTCTAGTTAACCCTTTTTATATCAGAATTATGTTTTGATTGAAAAAGGGGTAAACTAAGAAAATTCTAGTTAAAACTTTCTAAATCACAACAATGCATTAGAATAAGCTTAGTCAATATGATGAAAATTTTTAAGAAATTCATTTTTAGGGTACCATCCAATTGGTTGAAAAAATTTTTTTAGAACTTGCTTGAATTATATACTTGTGGATCATGTTTTGAACAAAGAACACAAGCATGTGAGGTTTGAGCCTAATTGTGTGGTTACATCCTATGACCACTTACTTTCATTCTTGTGTGCATTATTCTCTTCCTATGATTGTAATCCTTGATTTGTTTAATTCTATATGTCCATTATTTTGTGTATACATGCATTTATATGATTAAGGCCATTGTTCAAATAGCTCACTTACCCAAATAAGCCTACCTTTTATCTTCCATTGATAACCAATTTGAGCCTATGCTTAACCCATTTGTTCATAATTGTAGCACATTACAAGCCTAAGTGAAAAACAATAAATATCCCTTAATTTGGATCTTTGATTAGCTTAGGCTAGTGAAAGTGTTCATTATTTGATTTTGGGAAAGTTGGGAACATTGGGTAGAGATAAAAGTGTATTTATGTTTTTGTTGAAAATTTCTCAAGAATTGGGTACATACTCATGTAGTAATCATATGTAAACTATATGCATTGATGTTCTTGTATATATTTAGTAAAAAAAATTAAATTTTGCAACAAAAAGGGAGAAAAGGGAACAAAGGGTCCCAAAGTTTAAGGTTTCATAAATTCAATGCATATGTGTGTGGTAATCAAAAAAAGAGAAGTGCATGAGTGTATGAAAAGTGAAAGATAGATAGCTAGGTTTATTTAGAATTGTTTAGCTTGTCATAGGTTAAGTGGGAAGTTTTAAGTTAATCAAAGATTTAAATTTCAAGCTCACTTGACCATATGCACCCTACCTTGACCCTAGCCCCATTACAACCTATGGGAAGTCCTCTTGATATTTAGATGCATGCAAAAAGTAATTGTTGATTGTTAGATGAAAAACAAATCTTGGAAAGTATGATTCGGGAAGAATTGAGTGAATCAACCCCATATACTTGAGTGCATAGAGCGGATACACATCCAGCGAGGGGGTATCGCTCAATTACATGATTCCACCCATGATCATCTTTTCTTGCAATTTTGTGAAGTCTTTTAATGATTCAATCCAATTGTGGTTTGCTTGATTGCTAATACCTTAGCCCTTGTGCTTGTATGTGGAATCTTGGAAATTGATTTATTTTGACTAAGCCATTACATCATGTAAATAGATTGCATTTATTTAGTTGCATTGAATAAATGTTAATGCCCTTTGCTTCTTCTTGATTTTAGCATGAGGACATGTGATGCACGGAAACTTGTCCTTTAACAAATCTCCCTCAGCAAGTATACCGAATTGTCGTCAAGTAAAAACTCACAATAGAGTGAGGTCAAATCCCACATGGATTGATTGGTCAAGCAACTTTAATTGGAAGAATGCTCTAGTTGAGCTAAGCAGAAATTGGATTGAGAATTACAGGAATTAAATGGCGGGAAAGTAAATTGCAGAAAATAAATGACGGAAGGTAAATTGCAGAATCTTAAATGGGGAAGGGGAGTTTAGCATGAAAGTAAATAGCAGAAAGTAAAGAGAATGGGTAAGATCAGAAATGGGGAGTTCATTGGGCTTCGGAGATGTTGCATTCTCTGGATCAAGTTCATCTTCATCTCTTCCTCAATCAATGCATTCATTGATCTCCTTGGAAATCTTAAGTGATTGAATTCCAATTCCTTGGTAATTCAATCTCTCAAATCAGATCAATAGCCAATTCCTTGGTCTAATTGCTCATGAGAAGAGATGAAGTGTGGTCACTGATTATACCACATGTATTCCCAAATCAAAGTATTGGGAGAATTATATGTCACCATATCCGCCCAAACCCCAATTTGGTCCAGCATGAGAAAGCAATTCTAGCATGATCTCTTCATTCCTCTTCCAAGGTTCAGAAGAGATCCAAGTATGAATAGCTTCTTTTCCAAGATAACTACTCAATTGGATGAAGATTTAAAGATTTCTAGTAAAATCAAGAGAAAAGAGAGAAGAAGGATAATGAAAACTATTATTGATCCATCAAATTACAACAGAGCTCCCTAACCCAATGAAAGGGGTTTAGTTGTTCATAGCTCTGGGAATGAAAAGCATAGATGGAGAGTACATTCTGAGAATTAAACTAAAAGTTGCAGAGAAAGTAAAATACAGAGAGTAATTCTAATAATAACAAAAGCTCCCCCTTTTCTCTAGTTCAAAGCTCTCCCTATTTATACTATTCTTCTGATCTTCTAGTTGGCTCTTCAAGTCTTGGATATGGGCCTTTAGATCTTGAGTTGAAGCAGTTATTTTCTTCAGTGGGCTTAGCTTTACTTGCAGAGAGAAAGTGTGAAGTAGGCAGGGATTCTAGCTTAGGATGTTAGTGGCGTTAACGTTAAGTGAAAGTGTGGGTTCGAGAACGTTAGTGACAATCACCTTTTTCACTAACGTTCCTACCCCAAGGATGCTCCACATTAACTTCAACGTTAGTGGCATCAACGTGACCACTAACGTTGCCTCTTGATCCTTCACACACATTATTAGGACTTACTTTTTCCAATAACGTTGAGAATCCTCCTTTCTCCCTACGTTAGAGTTCACATTAGTGTGGCTAACGTGACCTTTAACGTAGGCTTGCCACATCTTCGAGAACGTTAGTGACACTTAACTTTGTCACTAACGTTCCAAAATGCCCCTACTTCCCACGTTAGAGTTCACGTTAACTAGGTTAACGTGGCTTCTAACGTGGTATTGCTAGCCATCTCCAACGTTAGTGACAAAGGTGAGTGTCACTAACGTTGGCTCATCAACCCTTTTACTCACGTTAGCTTCCACGTTAATGTAGTTAACGTGGGAGTTAACGTGGCTCATAGTGTCTCATCCCAACGTTAATGACAAAGGTGAGTGTCACTAACGTTGGCGATTCTTTGCTCCCTCCACGTTAGAGTCCATGTTAACTGAGTTAACGTGGCAACTAACGTGGCTCAAAGTGGCTTAGCTCAACGTTAGTGACAAAGGTGAGTGTCACTAACGTTGGTCATTCTTTTGTTTCCCCACGTTAGAGTCCACGTTAATTGAGTTAACGTGGCTCTTAACGTGGCCAATATGAGCTTGGTCCAACGTTAGTGACAAAGGTGAGTGTCACTAACGTTGGCTTCATTTTCTTCTTCCACATTAACTACCACGTTAATGTAGTTAACGTGGCAATTAACGTGGGCTATGATGGCTTCGAGGACGTTATTGTTGATTACTTTTCTCATTAACGTTGCAAGCTAGCTCCCCTTCCACGTTAGAGGTCACGTTAGTTAGACCAACGTGGCTGCTAACGTGGTTCTTCCTTGCTTCTTTGTCCTGAAATCAAGCAATAAAGTGCATCAAAGTTCTAGTCCAAGTTATGAGACATGCATCATCCAATTTGTCATTCAATTCATGCATAATTCTCATGAATTCATATAAAAATCATAATGTTAGCTTGAATCAAGATGTAAGTGAAATTCTACCCAAAACTTGCTTATTTCCTAAGAAAGTGCATGAAACTACCCTAAAACCATAAAGAAAAGGTCAGTGAAACTGGCCAAAATGCCCTGGCATCAACATGCTTAGTTTAAGTGTGGGGAGATTTGATAAACCCCGATTTCGTGATTTATCTTGTGCTTATTTTCGGGGATTTTACCACCTTTTTTCACATTTATTCCATGAAATAGCATGGTTTCGTGATTCTCCCTTGAATTTTGCTTAAGTGTAAAAACATGCTTTTTAGGCCCTAAATTGGTAATTTTAATTCACGTTAATTCCATTCGATGCCTTGATGTGTGTGTTAAGTGATTTCAGGTTTATAAGGCAAGTATTGGATAGAATAAATGAGTAGAAAAGCATACAAAGGGGAGAATGCATGAAGAAACAAAGATTGGAAATGCATCAAAGGACGCGCACGTGCACAAGGCGGGCACTCGCAAAAGTGGTCTCGCCAATAGACGTTCACCGTACTTGCCGTGTCCGTGCGAATAGAAAAATTTGCCAATTGACGCGCACGTGCACCTGGCGCACACGCGCCAATACTCTTACATGGCCCACTTAAAGACAAAATGTTGGGGGCAATTTCTGAGCTACCCAGGCCCAACTCCAACTTGTTTCTGAGTGTATTTAATGCAGAATTGAAGTCCAAGCAAAGGGGGAGCAGTTAGTTTAGCCAACATGAGCCTTTAGTTAGTTTTCTAGAAAGAGAAGCTCCCTCTTCTCTCTAGAATTAGGTTAGGATTAGGTTAGATTATCTTAGATTCATGTTTAAGTACTTGATCTCATCTTGTTTCTTTTATAATTTCTTATCTCTACATCTTGATCCTCTTAATTGTGATGTTAATTTCTCATTTCGTTCTCTTTTGTGATGATGAACTCATGTTGGAATTGGTGATTTGAGAACCCATGGTGATCAATTTGATACCCATTGATGCTAACCCACTACTAAGTTAATTAGTAGGTAGGTTAGGACTTAAGGGTTGATGTGATCAAATCTATTTGACGTACTTCAAGCTTAGGAGTAAATTTTACGTACTTAAAGCTTTTGGGAAGTAGACTTAATAGGTTGGCCTCTCATAATTATCAATATTCGGTTTGTTGACAAGGATGGTGATCCTAATTACTCAAGTCTTAGCCAAGAGTTCTTTATTTTCCTTTCTTTACTTACTCACTTAATTGGCTTTCTTGCCATCTCATGAACTAAAACCCCCTTCTTTACCCCTTCATAACCAATAACTAAGCACTACATTCTTTCCTAGGGAGACAACCCAGAGTCTAAATACTTCGGTTAATTCTTATTTGGGGTTTGTTACTTGTGACGAAACCATAATTTAATTTGATGCGAGGATTAACTATTGGTTTGGACTATACTAACAACGGGATTATTTTGTGGAATTCCGAACCGGTGTAAATCCTTGCTTTCATTAGGTAGCTTGGTTGTGGTTAGAGGATTCTAGGCCTGATAAGTGCTCCGTTCTTGTTACCTAAATGGCTGCATGTTATTTGCTTTGCTGAATAATGTTGGTATGATGTTCTGTGCATACCTTGTCACTGCTATGTTGGTTTTTGGTTCATATGTATTGTTTCACTGCTGCCTCACTGAGTAATTCTACTTGATGTCGCCTAAACCATATGAACTCTTTGCTTGTTACATGTTTAATGGATTCATATGTGTTAATTTGCTGTTTTTGTTATCCGAAAACGTCCGATTTACTGTCGGAATGCTGCCAAAATTTTTGGAAACTTCCCTATCATCAACTTGCAACTTAGGAATGGAACTTGGCACTTGTTTTACTTAAAAATGATTTTTGTTTTATGCCAAGTACAACTCCTTAGTTGATTTTCCCTACCTTCCCGTTTCATTTTGATTCCCGCTTATGTGCATTACACTTGGTTAATCAAATGACTACTTGACGAATTTCTATGTCAAATAGCACCTTGGTTAACTAAGTTAAGAAGAGCCTTTTTTGTGTTTTTAACATTTCAATTTTATTTCAAATGCTTTCCGACTTCTTGGTTCAAGTTTAATTGTTCATTTTACTTACCTTTGAAGCCTTTCACATTATGTCATCATTTAACTTAGTGATAATTGGTGATTTCCACTAGTGTGACCCCTTTTAATTTGAAATCGTTTTCAACTTGGTTTTGGTTTCACAAGTGCATATTTCAAATCTCATAACACCAATTATCATGAACTTCGTGACCATGAGCATTGTTGCTGAGTTGTTTTTCTAGTGTGTGCTTTTATACAAATTCATATTTCATCATCAATGACTTGCATCACACTCATGATTGTGGGCATGCTTGTTCTTTACATACCTATTGAGCTTCTTGTGGTTAAGTCTCATAATTGTCATGCCACTGATTTCTAACCTAGTTTTCTAACTTCTAACTTTGTTGACTCTCTAATTCCTTTTTCTTAGTTTTTACATTAACTCCTCTATATTCTTTGAGGCATGATGACTATTGTAGCTTAACAAACAAGCATTATGTTATTGTTGCATGATTTCTTGGTTACGTTTTGGATTAAATTATGTATTTTGTTTGCTTGCATTCCAAGTTTTCATCTTTTTTACTCACTTCATGCATATGTCATGTCTTGCTTTATATTCCTCTACTTGGCTAATCTGTTTATATCCTGTCATATATGTTTTTTAGGATGTCTGATAGAGGGAAAGCAAAGGTTACCTCTAGAAAGAGGAAGAAACCTCAATCTTTCGCTGCTTCTCCTTTCACCGATTATGCCAAGAACCCTCTTTCTGAAAAGGACAAATCAGATCAGCAACTGCCTCCTACTGACGTAGACAGGTTTCCTAACCTGTACTGTGAGCTCCGCTTCCCGACCTATCGGAAGAAGAATCTCAACATAGAAAAGAAACTGGCCATTCTCACCAACCTGAGGCGATCCATTGAGAAATGCATGAAAACCAAGTAAAAACTAATGAAAAAGGCTTGTAAAACTAGCCTAGTATGACTTGTCATCACATTAGCATAAAACTCTCTAATAAGATTTGCATTTACTCGTGTGAGCGGATTGGTGAGAAGCTCCCATCTCTTCCTTTCAATCTTCTCTTTGATCTCATAGCATTCATCATCCGGAGGTTGAAAGGCTAACTCGGGCAATATTTCCTTTGGTTCTATCCACCCAAGTTGTATCTCATGAAACACAGATTTAAACTTCTAATTGTCAAAGGAAATTTCCTCTATATGTTCCTTTCCCTTTCTTTTTTTTGAAGTTGATGATGCCTTTGGTTTGCTTCGAAGTGGCCGAATGGGAGTGAAAGAAAAGATAGAGAAGAGTGGCAAGTATAACTCGTATAAGGGAGAGTGAGAGTGTAGCTTGAGAATGAAGATAAGTGATTGATTAAGTGAAAATAAGAACTGGTTGAATGAAGAAGTATAATGGTGAGATTTGGAATCAAAGGAACACAAGAGGGAAAATATGAATGTAAGAAGGTGTATCTTTAAGTGTGAGGTTCGAACCAAATGGAGATTATTTATAACGAAAGGTGGTGAAGGAATGGATGGTAAGGATTCATTTGGTATGGTGGAAATGAAGGGTGTGCATGCAAAGTGGAGTGGGGACAAGGATTGCTTCTTTATGAGGTTGGTAGGTTCAGTTATCAAGGTGTTCTTATGACACACCTAACTAACCAATGTATGCAAGGTTGTGATTTCCAAGGAGCAATTTTCAAGGACATGTGACTAGCCCTTGCTGCAAAGTAGCCAAACCCCCGTTTCCTTGAATTGTCCACTCCATCAATCTCCTCCTCCATATCCCTATTCAAAACAACAAACAAAAATGATTTCAATTAGTGGTGGAAAAAATGAAATGTAACAACTAACTTTTAAATTTTCATCAATTGACCAAATAACAAAAAAAAAAACAAAGTAAATCTTCATGAATTAAAAACCAACCTGACTCCTTGTAAGTATGCATGTGACATTTGTGAACACCAAACTTAGTGTTTGGTCATGTGGTGTAAGGAAGTTGATTAAACTCCTAAGATATATATATTATGAGCCTTATGTATCATCCTAGGTGATGCCAAGGCATCTTAAGCTAGTTTCACTAGCCTATTTCTTTTGTTTTTATTAGGTTTTATGCACTTTCTTGAGCTATAAGTAGGTATTTGGATGAAAATTTCATGCATACCTTAATTCAATCAAACATGGTTAATTTTGTGCATTTTCATGAGATTTATGCTAGATTTATTGTTTATTATGAACGATGCAAAATCTTGTGAATTTAGCAAGGTTTTGATGTATGTCTTTGGTTGATGATAGGTAGAAAGAAGCAGAGGAAGAGCAAGGAAAGGGGCAATACAACGTTCTGCAAGAATTTCGTGCCAACGTTGGAGGGAACGAACCAACGTTACCTCCAATGTTTTTCAATACAGTTTGCTTTCTGGAAATTGGAAAAATTAGCTGCGTCGCGCACGCGTGGGCAACGCGTATGCGTGAACGTGGAAATTTTACAATCCACGCGTACGCGTCGGTGACGCGCACACGTGGAAAGGCTAATGTTGGAAGGAATGTTGGTGAGCTAACATTGAGTCCAACGCCTGTGATAAGAATTTCAAAACTTGAGTTGGGAAAAATTACGTTGATGCGTACGCGTCGACGATGCGTACGTGTGGAAGTGCATTTTGGCCTTGCACGCGAATGCCTGAGCGACGCATACGCGCAAAAACCTGTTTGACGCATACGTGTGGCCACGCACACGCGTGACTGTGTGAAGGTTGGTGCACCAACTTTGCTAGCAACGCTCAGATTTCTTTTTTTTTTTTAAGTAACGTTTGACCCAACGTTTTTATACAAACGTGGTCACCAATGTGAAGGCTAATTTCATTCAAAAATGTACCAATACAAAATATGAAATGTTAGTTGCCAACGTCCATCCTCAAGGAATCCCTCCTAACTGCTTCAATGAAGGCCAAGGCCCACATCCAAATATTTGAAGATCCAATTGAAGATATAAATAGAGGAGTTTTGAAGATTGAAAGGAGCTCTCTGGAGGCCCTGAGGGGGCTCTGGGAGTTCAGATGTCTGATTTCACTTTCTCTGCACTTTTCTTTTAGCTTTATGTATTTTCTTTTTATTTTTCCTTTTAGTTAGGCAGTCAGGAACCCAATTTGGGAATTCTCTGCAAAGTTTACTTTCTCTGCAATTTTAAATTTACTTCTGCTTTGTACTCTTCATTTTCAATTTCCATTCTCAGAGCTATGAACAACTAAACTCCTCCTCATTGGGTTAGGAAGCTCTGTTGTAATTCAATGGATCAATAACAGTTTTCATTCTTCTTCTTCTATCTTTTCTCTTGATTTTTCTAGAAAGCTTTTGATCTTAATTCAATTGAATAGTTGTCTTGACAGAGAAGCTATTCATAATTGAATTTTCTCTGATCCTTAAGAGAGAAATGAGGAAATCATGCTAGAAATGCTTTCTCACATTGGATTGGATTGGGGGTTGGATGGATATAGTGACATGTAATCCTACCAATACTTTGATCTCTGAAGGTGTGTGGTATAATCAGTGACCAAACTTCATCTCTTCCCATGAGCAATTAAATTAAGACATTGGGCAATTGTTTAAGCTTAAAGAGATTGGTGAGCCAAGACATTGGGATCCAATCACCTAAGATTGCCAAGCAAGATCAATGAATGCATTGATTGAGGAAGAGATGAAAATGATTTGATCCGGAGAATATGATATCTCCTAAGCCCAATGAATTCCCTACTTCTGATCTTACCCATTTTTTTAATTCTGCGGCTACATTTATGCTTAACAATCCCCGTTCCCCTTTTAATTTCTTGCAATTTAAGCTTTTGCACTTTATTTCTTGCAATTTCCCTTCTGCCAATTAATTTCTATTATTTACATTCAGTTATTTACATTTCTTGCTCTTTAAGTTTTCCACCAATTTAAATTCTGCAAACCTCAATTCAAATGCTGATTTAGTTCAACTAGAACAATTCTCTAATTAAAGTTGATCAACTAACCAATCCCTATGGGATTCGACCTCACTCTACTGTGAGTTTTTACTTGATGACAATTCGGTGCACTTGCCGGTGGAAATTTGTTGAGAGAAAAGTTTTCGTGTATCACTAGGTTCCTTGCACACCAAACTTGTTGTCCACTATATGTTTCATACAAGAGTTCAATGAAATCCTTGTCACTTTTGATTTTATCTTTAATTATCATGAGGACTAATTTATTATCTACTATCAAAGCTTAAACTAAAAAAGATATAGAGCATGGGTTGCCTCCCGTGAAATTCAAAACATTAAATAATTTGATTCTCATCATTCATACTTGTAGCATATGTGGAACACCAAACTTAATGCTTGGCTTTATACTACAAGAAAATGCTTAAGTAAATATCCTAAGATGTCTATATGTTCATCATGCATGAAATCATGTTAGAGTGCCTCTAGGCTGATGCCAAGACATCTTAGGCTAGTTTCACAAGGCTTTTTTAGTTGTTTTCATATGGTTTTATGCACTTTCTTGAGTAACAAGTAAGTATTTGGATGAGAATTTCATGCATACATTGATTCAATCAAACATGGTTAATTATGTTCATTTTCATGAGATTTATGCAAGAAATTACTTGATGCTATGAATGGTGCAAGAATCTTGTGATTATGGCAAAGCTTTGATGCATTTGTTTGGTTAATGATAGGTGAAGAGAAGCAGAGGAAGGGTGAGAAAGAAGTAGAGAAGGCAATGTTGGTGGCCAAAGTTAGCCCACGAACGTTGCCACCAACGTTGGAGGGAACGTTGGTGAACCAACGTTACCTCCAACGTCTTCGACTAATCTCAAAATTGGAGCTGGAAGAATTGCCTTGTGTGCTTACACACAGTGTTGTGTTCGTACGCACAAGAAGAAAAATTGTAAGTGTGCGCACGCACAAGTGTGCAAGGTTGGAGGGAACGTTGGTGAAGCAACATTACCCCCAACGACTGCGATCAAACTTCAGTTTTGAGATTGGGAACTTTTGATATGACGCGTACGCTGATGCGCATAAACTAGTTATGCTACGATTTAGGAAATTGCACGATCGGCAAAATTCCTTCCGGCAAGTGCACCGGTTATCGTCGTCAAGTAAAAACTCACAATAGAGTGAGGTCGAATCCCACAAGGATTGGTTGAGTGAGCAATTCGGATTAGAAGTGTGTTCTAGTTGAGCGGAATCAAGATTTGAGATGAGAATTGCGGAATGTAAAATTGGCAGGAAAAGTAAATGACAAGAAAATTAAATGGCAGAATCTTAAATTGCATGAATTAAAGAGCAGAATGTAAATTGCTGAAATTAAAAGGGAATGGGGGTGATTGCAAGAATTGAATTGCAGAATGTAAAGAGAAAGTGGAAATCAGAAATGGGGAATTCATTGGGTTTAGGAGATATTGAAATCTCCGAATCAAAACATGTAAATCTCTTCCTCAACCAATGCATTCATTGAATTTTGCTTGGCAATCTTATATGATTGGATCCCAATTCCTTGGCTCACCAATGCTCTCTAAAAACAAACAAATTCCCAATCCCTTGGTTTAAATGTTCATAAGAAGAGATGATGCTTGATCACTGATTATACCACACAATTTCATGAACCACAATTTGGTAGGATTACATGTCACAATATCCATCCAAACCCCAATCCAATCCACTGTGAGAAAGCTTCTCTAGCATGAATCCTCCATTCCTTTCCCAAGGCTCCGAAGGATTCCAAGTATGAGTAGTCTCTTTCCCAAGACAACTACTCAATGGAATTAGATCGAGAAGCTTTCTAACAAAATTCAAGAGAAAAGATTGAAGAAGAAGATAAACTATTATTGATTCATTGAATTACAATAGAGCTCCCTAACCCAATGAAAGGGGGTTTAGTGAATCATAGCTCTGAATTCAATTACAAAGAAAAAGAGAACTAGCTAAAAGTGAAAAGTCCAAGTCCCCATCAGGGGCTGGATTCCCCTTCAATCCCCCCCTTGTTTTCAAATGCAGAAACTAAGGCCTTTAAATAGGCTCCTTAAATTACAAAATGAAAATGAAATTCAAAGCAAATTACAATCAAATGAAAATAAACTATTCTAGATGATTCTTGTGGCCTTGATTTGGTGTTGTTGATGGGCCTTGCTTGCTTGAAGGGCTGAGTGACATAATTGATCCAAAAAGGATAATGATCCATTAAATTACACCCAAATGTTGCACCCCCTTTCTTGAGTCGTCACTTTGTTCTCTTGTCAACCTTGCCAATTTGATGCCAAATATAGACTATTATACCTCGTTGGAAAGCTATGGATGTCAGCTTTCTAACGCAACTGGAAGCACCTCAATTGGATCTCTACAACTCGAGTTATACTCCATGGAAGGTGAAGAGGTCAGCTGGCCTGATTGCATGTTGGTACTATGCTCTTCTATGCACATTACGGGGCTGTTTTCTCCCTCAATTTTTAGTATCCACCATGCATGCCATATATGCTTGGAAAGCTCTAGATGTCTTCTTTCCAATGCATTTTGAATCACCTCATTTGGAGTTTTGTAGCTCAAGTTATTTATGTTTGAAGAAGGCATGGTCAAGCTGTTCCATATAACACGTTTAAGCTTCAGTTTGAGGTTAAACTGAAGCTTAAACGTGGATAAAGGAAGGGCAGCCCTGGAGGTCGAACACGTTTAACCTCCAGTTTGAGGTCAAACTGGAGGTTAAACGTGGAAGCTTAGAATGGTAGCCCTGGAGGTGTCGAACACGTTTAACCTCCAGTTTGAGGTCAAACTGGAGGTTAAACGTGGAAATGGAGAGAGCAACCCTGGAGGAGAAAGGCTGTCGAACACGTTTAAGCTCCAGTTTGAGGTCAAACTGGAGCTTAAACGTGGAATGGCTCCCTGGTACTCTTCCTGGTTCTGGCGTTTAACCTCCAGTTTGAGGTCAAACTGGAGGTTAAACGTGGAACTCCTCCCTGGGTGGCATACTCATTCTGGCGTTTAACCTCCAGTTTGAGGTCAAACTGGAGGTTAAACTTCAATTCCAGCATTTCTTATCCTTCATGATTTTTGGCGTTTAAGCTCCAGTTTAGGCTTAAACTGGAACTTAAACTCCACATGTGATATTCAAGCTTCCTTTATTGATTTTGTTGCTTCCTTGCCTAGCCTCTTCTTCCCTGAAATCATCCAAACAGTTGCATCAAAGTCTTGCTAAAATTCATGAGAATTCTTCCATTCATAGCATTCAAGGAATATAACTAAAAACTCATGGAATTTGCATAAAAATCTTCATGTTTGAATGATTTAAGACAAGCATGACTATTTGGCCCAAATGATTACTTAAGGCTCAAGAAAATGCATAAAACAACTAAAAATAACATAAAAAATGCTAGTGAAACTAGCCTAAGATGCCTTGGCATCACAACACCAAACTTAATACTTGCTTGTCCCTAAGCAAGTTCTGAATTATTGAGAAGAAAGAATGAAACAGAAAGTAAATTCATTAGCCATATCAGTAAGTAATTGACATTGATTAATGGGGTGTTCATGCAGAAAGTTGTTGCAGCATCACTTTATTGTTTCTTAGGTAAGAATGTCACTTTTTATGTTTCCACTAAAACACTGCTATGGCCTCTTGTTATTCACATATCCTTGGCAAGTTTCTTTTCTTTGTTTTTCTTTTTCTTTGAGCTTATTTGCTCCTTGTTGCTCAGTGTCATGTGTTGCACAAGCCTTTGGCATTTTCTTTTTCTTATCAGTGCACTACACATATCCACTACAGGCATTTTAGTTCACATTTCTTCTTGAGACATTGGTGCCCAGCACCTCTTTGTGTGACTAAATATTTTGTATTTAGGTTGCTCTTGATAATGGACTTTTGGTTGATAATCCCGGGTTAGTTAACCCAAGTTACCAAGTGTTGAAACACTCCTCAGAACCTATTCATCCAAGCATATCCTTAATACATAAACACCACAGGCATTTGTCTCAGAAGTTCAAACCATTGGTGCCTAGCTTATTTTCTCAATTTTTTTGCTTTTTGGTTGCCCTTTTTCAGTGGCTTTTTCTTCTTCTTTTTCTTTCTTTTTCATGGCCAAAGACATTTATTCATCAAGATCCATAGACAGCATCCTAATTTCCACTAAAAGTGACAATTCTAACTTTATTTCTTAGTGAGCTGACTATTCAATCAAACATGCATACCACCACTTAATCTTATTTGATTTCTTACCAAATGGAATTGAGTTACTTTTGTTCAAACATTTCTTTTATTTTATGGAAACAGAACAAGCATGGCAAGCATACATTTAAGCAAGTGAAGTTTATCCAGACACTTAGACTATCACTTATTTGGAAATTAAACAAACAGACAAACAACAACTGCAATGACTCAAACTTAAAGCAGGGGTGCATGCAAACTTCCAATATCAGCAATTCAAAGTACAAGCAATTAAGTGACAATACAACCTTTTAGCATCTTCTTTGTTGTTCATCATCCTTCCTAGCCTTGGTGTTCTCTTTGATGATGATGTATATTCCTTCCATGAGATTGATTGTCTTCCTGCAAAGCTATTAGAAGTTGCTTGTTCCCCAAGCACTTTGAGAATTGGTTAGCATGCATGTATGTTTGTAGGCCTCTGAACTTAGATTGGTGTGTGAACACCAAACTTAGTTCCTTGCCATATGCAGCAATTTGGATCATATGCAGAAAACCTCATGTGCTTTTATTAAGAAAATAACTATGAACTAGAAAAAGAAACTATGAACTAGAAATTAAACTATTGTTTAAGTAGTTTCCCTGATTGGTTGGAGCTAGTGACTAGTCATGCTGAGGTAGAAATGTGCTTTTAATGAAGTTTTTGGTGGAACACCAAACTTAGAATCTCACATTCACCCTTGAATTGTTTTGGTGTGCAACACCAAACTTAGCTCCTTGCAATACAGATAAATCTACTTAACACTTTTATTGAAATAACTAGAAAAGAAAAACTACCTTTGGTTGGGTTGCCTCCCAACAAGCGCTTCTTTAACGTCATTAGCTTGACATGCTGTTCCTGACTTTCTTCCTCTTCCTCCAGTTTGTTAAGAGGAATGACTTCAAGTGGATAAAGGAGCTAGTTAGTGCCCCTTGTTGTGAATGCTTCTTTCCAGCAAGCTTTCCCTTGTGATTGGCTTGAGTGAACTTGCTTGTTGGCTCAGGAGTTGGATTGTTCTTCGACCTTCTCTTCTTCATGGATATGGTCCTTTGTTTCTCGGTCACAATCCTCATTTTGGTGCTTGTTTCTACTGCCTTCACATCCTTGATCTCAGAACTTTGTTGTTGTTGGACAGTTGGAGTATCCTGTTCATCAAAAGCTTCCTGAATTTGTGGTTCAATTAACCCTTCCTCTTTGCAACTCTCTGTGTCATTGGAGTGTGATCTCCCTTGATTGACTTTCTCCCTTTCTTGTTCTTCTGATTCCTCCCTTGGGTTTGCCATGGTATCACTAGAAGAATTGTGGGTAGGGATTTGCTTTGATAGATATCCAATTTGTGCTTCTAGCTTTTGAATGGCAGCACCATGATTTTGTAAGTTGGATATCAATTCTTCCTTAAAGCCTTTCAAATCTGCCACATCTCTGCCCATAGTTGCAAGCATTCCTTCTATCCTGTTTAATTGATCTTGAAATTGTTGGTTCGGATTGGGTTGATGAGGTTGATTATCTTGGCTGTGATATGGTGGTTGGGAGTATGTGTTTTGTGTGGTATGATAGAGTCTTTGGTTGGAGTGTTGGTAGTGGTATGACTCTTGTGTGTAGTGGAATGAGTCTTGTGGATAATGAAATGAATTGTATGAATTTGAGAAGGAATTTTGTGCTGAGAAATGCTCAAGTGATGAAGAATTTGGATATGTAAAACTAGGAGGTGAGGTTGGATAATTCAGAGGTGATGGCTCTTGATGAATGGGGTGTGAATAATTGAAATCTCTTTGGTTTTGATCTTCCCAGCCACAACTTGAGTAGTGATCAAATTCACCAAAACATGGACCATTTTGTGGCTCTGGGAAGTACCCCGTTTCCTGTTCCTGATACTCCCACCCACCATGAGCATAATAACATGAATCATTCTGTGGTGGTGGAGAGTTTCTCATGAATTTTGATTGACCAAAAGATGATGGATACTCCTTTCTTTTTTGCAATGTGCTCAGTCTCAAACAATACTCATCCAAAGATAGTGGAAATCCCATAGTGAGGCAATATCACAAACAGCTAGTGGTTAGTATGCTAACAAGTGAATAAGCAAAGAAAACAAATTAAAATTTGCAGAAATTAGCAGTAATAAACTGAAACAAAAACTATTAACAAAAGAAAAGAAAAATTGCTCAATCTAGTTAACTTCCAATTGGAGAATTGTCAATCGAAAACCAATCCCCGGCAACGGCGCCATAAACTTGATGCGCATAAACTAGTTATGCTACGATTTAGGAAATTGCACGATCGGCAAAATTCCTTCCGGCAAGTGCACCGGTTATCGTCGTCAAGTAAAAACTCACAATAGAGTGAGGTCGAATCCCACAAGGATTGGTTGAGTGAGCAATTCGGATTAGAAGTGTGTTCTAGTTGAGCGGAATCAAGATTTGAGATGAGAATTGCGGAATGTAAAATTGGCAGGAAAAGTAAATGACAAGAAAATTAAATGGCAGAATCTTAAATTGCATGAATTAAAGAGCAGAATGTAAATTGCTGAAATTAAAAGGGAATGGGGGTGATTGCAAGAATTGAATTGCAGAATGTAAAGAGAAAGTGGAAATCAGAAATGGGGAATTCATTGGGTTTAGGAGATATTGAAATCTCCGAATCAAAACATGTAAATCTCTTCCTCAACCAATGCATTCATTGAATTTTGCTTGGCAATCTTATATGATTGGATCCCAATTCCTTGGCTCACCAATGCTCTCTAAAAACAAACAAATTCCCAATCCCTTGGTTTAAATGTTCATAAGAAGAGATGATGCTTGATCACTGATTATACCACACAATTTCATGAACCACAATTTGGTAGGATTACATGTCACAATATCCATCCAAACCCCAATCCAATCCACTGTGAGAAAGCTTCTCTAGCATGAATCCTCCATTCCTTTCCCAAGGCTCCGAAGGATTCCAAGTATGAGTAGTCTCTTTCCCAAGACAACTACTCAATGGAATTAGATCGAGAAGCTTTCTAACAAAATTCAAGAGAAAAGATTGAAGAAGAAGATAAACTATTATTGATTCATTGAATTACAATAGAGCTCCCTAACCCAATGAAAGGGGGTTTAGTGAATCATAGCTCTGAATTCAATTACAAAGAAAAAGAGAACTAGCTAAAAGTGAAAAGTCCAAGTCCCCATCAGGGGCTGGATTCCCCTTCAATCCCCCCCTTGTTTTCAAATGCAGAAACTAAGGCCTTTAAATAGGCTCCTTAAATTACAAAATGAAAATGAAATTCAAAGCAAATTACAATCAAATGAAAATAAACTATTCTAGATGATTCTTGTGGCCTTGATTTGGTGTTGTTGATGGGCCTTGCTTGCTTGAAGGGCTGAGTGACATAATTGATCCAAAAAGGATAATGATCCATTAAATTACACCCAAATGTTGCACCCCCTTTCTTGAGTCGTCACTTTGTTCTCTTGTCAACCTTGCCAATTTGATGCCAAATATAGACTATTATACCTCGTTGGAAAGCTATGGATGTCAGCTTTCTAACGCAACTGGAAGCACCTCAATTGGATCTCTACAACTCGAGTTATACTCCATGGAAGGTGAAGAGGTCAGCTGGCCTGATTGCATGTTGGTACTATGCTCTTCTATGCACATTACGGGGCTGTTTTCTCCCTCAATTTTTAGTATCCACCATGCATGCCATATATGCTTGGAAAGCTCTAGATGTCTTCTTTCCAATGCATTTTGAATCACCTCATTTGGAGTTTTGTAGCTCAAGTTATTTATGTTTGAAGAAGGCATGGTCAAGCTGTTCCATATAACACGTTTAAGCTTCAGTTTGAGGTTAAACTGAAGCTTAAACGTGGATAAAGGAAGGGCAGCCCTGGAGGTCGAACACGTTTAACCTCCAGTTTGAGGTCAAACTGGAGGTTAAACGTGGAAGCTTAGAATGGTAGCCCTGGAGGTGTCGAACACGTTTAACCTCCAGTTTGAGGTCAAACTGGAGGTTAAACGTGGAAATGGAGAGAGCAACCCTGGAGGAGAAAGGCTGTCGAACACGTTTAAGCTCCAGTTTGAGGTCAAACTGGAGCTTAAACGTGGAATGGCTCCCTGGTACTCTTCCTGGTTCTGGCGTTTAACCTCCAGTTTGAGGTCAAACTGGAGGTTAAACGTGGAACTCCTCCCTGGGTGGCATACTCATTCTGGCGTTTAACCTCCAGTTTGAGGTCAAACTGGAGGTTAAACTTCAATTCCAGCATTTCTTATCCTTCATGATTTTTGGCGTTTAAGCTCCAGTTTAGGCTTAAACTGGAACTTAAACTCCACATGTGATATTCAAGCTTCCTTTATTGATTTTGTTGCTTCCTTGCCTAGCCTCTTCTTCCCTGAAATCATCCAAACAGTTGCATCAAAGTCTTGCTAAAATTCATGAGAATTCTTCCATTCATAGCATTCAAGGAATATAACTAAAAACTCATGGAATTTGCATAAAAATCTTCATGTTTGAATGATTTAAGACAAGCATGACTATTTGGCCCAAATGATTACTTAAGGCTCAAGAAAATGCATAAAACAACTAAAAATAACATAAAAAATGCTAGTGAAACTAGCCTAAGATGCCTTGGCATCATACGCGTCGATAATGCATACGCATGAAAATGGAAAAATAGCAAGTTTCGCGTACGCATGGGCGACGCGCACGTGCAAAACGGCAAAAATCCAGTGTGAGGCATATGCGTGGGCGACGCCTACGCGTGACCAGGCCAATGTTGGTCCACTAACATTGCCTCTAACGTTCCTCAATGACTTAAGAGGAACATTAGCCAAAGTTAGTGGCCACCAACATTAGTCACTGACGTCTATACCAAGCTCAATTCCAGTGGCACCCATGCAAGCTCATGAACATTGGTTAGCTCAAGCCCACGTTAGCATCACTAAGAGCCACTCTCAACTAGCTTCAACAAGGGCCAAAGCCCACATCCAAGACTTCAAGACTGAATGAAGAAAGTGTATAAATTAGAAATGGATTGGAACCTCGGGGATCCAGGATTGCAAACACTTTGTATTATTTTTCTGCAATTCAATTTTATTTTCAGAATGAAATTCACAATCCAATTCTCCATTTCCAGAGCTATGAACAGCTAAACCCCATTTCTTTGGGTTAGGGAGCTCTGTTGTAATTCAATGGATCAATAATAGTTTTCATTCTTCTTCTTCTTTCTTTTCTCTTGATTTACTTGAAAGCTTTCGATCTTCATCCAATTGAGCAATTGTCTCGAAAGAGAAATTACTCATGCTTGGATTTTCTTTGAACCTTGGAAGAGGAATGAGGAAATCATGCTAGAAATGCTTTCTCATGTTGGACTGAATTGTGAGTTGGATGGATACGGTGACATATAATCCTACCAATGCTTTGATCTAGAAAAACATGTGGTATAATCAGTGATCGTAATTCATCTCTACCCATGAGCAATTAGATCAAGGAATTGGGCAATTGTTCAAGCTTAGAGAGATTGGATTGCCAAGGAATTGGAATTCAATCACCTAAGATTGCCAAGAGATCAATGAATGCATTGATTGAGGAAGAGATGAGAATGAACTTAATCTGGAGAATGCAACATCTCCTAAGCCCAATGAAGTCCCCCATCTCTGATCTTCCCAATTTTCCTTTAATTCTGCTGTTTACATTTATGCTCATCACCCCATTCCCATTTATGTTTTTGCAAGTTTAATTCCCTACAATTACTTTCTGCAATTTATATTCAGCTCTTTTACCTTCAGTCATTTACATTTCTTGTAATTTACGTTTCTCACCATTTTAATTTTTGCAATTCTCAATTCAAATCTGCTTAGTTCAACTAGAACACCCCTCTAATTAAAGTTGCTCAACCAATCAATCCCTGTGGGATTCGAACTCACTCTACTGTGAATTTTTACTTGACGACATTCGGTATACTTGCTGAGGAAAATTTGTTGAAAGATAGATTTTCGGGCATCAAGTTTATGGCGCCGTTGCCGGGGATTGATTTTGCATTGACAATGATTAAATTGGAGGATAATGATGAAGGGAAAATTGGTTGGTTTAGAATTTCACAATTGAAATTCTCGTTGCAAGTACAGTTCTAAACCAACAAACAATCCTCTCATGCAAAAATTTGGTTGTCACAAGTAACAAACCCAATACAAATAAATCGAAGTATTCAAACCTCAGGTCATCTCTCAAAGGAATTGCAGGGAAGTGTTCTTGTTATTGGTTATGAAATGCATATTTTGGGGTTTTGAATATGGAACATAAAAGATAAATTGCGAGAAAGTAAATGGAAACTCAAATAATAAAAAGGTCTTGGCAAGGGTTGATGGTTAAGGATCCATATCCTTGTCACTATCCACAACATGATAATTGCAAGGATTAATCCCATTAAGTCATCCTCTAACATGTAAAGGAAAGTCAAATGAGCTACACCAATCATAATCCATAAGTCCTAACCTTCTCACTAATTAATTTAGGGAAAGCTAGAGTCAATGGACACCAATCATCAACACTTGGACATTAGCAACTCAATTTCACCTAAGTTACCATTCCAAGCCAAGAACACAAAAATCTACTCTAGCATCCTTCCAAGCATTTTGTCAAACACTTGGAAGGCATAAAAGGAAAGCGAGATAAAATTGCAAGAAATGTAAAGCTACAACTACTAATTGTAAGGAAATTAACAACAATAATTCAAATCAACAATAGAAGAAATCAAACATAAATTGAATTAAAAGGAAAATAAAAGAAACAAGAGTGCATCAACAACAAAGTAAACAATTACAAGAAGTAGAATGCTAAACTAAGAAAGCAAAGGTAGAGGAACAAGAAATTGCAAAGGAAAAGTGAATCAAAGCATGAATTAAACCTAGATCTAAGAAATCCTAATATACATCTAACCTAATTCTAGAGAGAAGAGAGAGCTTCTCTCTCTAGAAACTATCCTAAAGCATGTTAAAACTCAATTGTGTGCTTCCTCCTTGACTCCTCTTGATTTCTGCATGTAATAGGCTCAGAAAATGAGTTGGATTTGGGCCTGGGAAGCCCAGAAATTGCCCCAAACGTTTTCACTTAAATGAGGTCACGTGCGAGCATTGACGCGTACGCATGGGTCACACGTACGCATCGATTGGCATTTTTACTTTCCACGCGTACGCGTCACGTACGCGTACGCGTCGCCATGCGACTTCAAATTCACACGTGCGCGTCGTTCCACGCGTGTGCGTCGGTGAATGCATCCCAAATCTTTGATTTTCCACGATTTCTCTATTTTGCATGCTTTTCTCTTCATTCCTTTGATCCATTCTTAGCCTTTTCAATCTGAATTCACTAACAAACACATCAAGGCATCTAGTGGAATCAAAGGTTAATTAAAATTAGCAAATTAAAGGCCTAAAAAGCATGTTATCACACTTAAGCACAAATTAGGAGAAATTTAGGAAACCATGCTATTTCATTGAATAAATGTGGGAATAGTTAATAAAATCCACTTAATTAAGCACAAAATGTACCACAAAATAGTGGTGCATCAGATAACTAGATTGAACACTTTTCTTTTCTTTTGTTAATTAGTCTTAATTTCAATTGTTTACTGCTATTCTCTGCAATTTCAGTAGTTTTCCTTGTTTATTTACTTAGCACACTAATCCACTAACTGTTTGATCAATTGCACTAACCACTCTAACCACAATTCTTAACCTGAGTGAATATTTCACTGGCTTTTTACTTGTTTGTTTGCTAAGTGTTGATACGTAAAAATTAAATTTCACGTAATTTACGGGCAAGTATACCGGGTCGCATCAAGTAATAAAACTCACTAAGAGTGAGGTCGATCCCACGAGGATTAAAGGATTAAGCAATCAATAGTGAATTGATTATTCTAGTTGGACGATTCATATTTGAGTGATAAGCAAATAATAAATGTAAATGGCTAGATATTAAAAGAAAGCAATAAAGTGCAAGGAAAGTAAATGACGTTAAAGTGAAGTGTAGGAAAGTAAAGTGTTGGAAAATTAAAGAGCAAGAAAGTATAGTACAGGGAAGTAAAGTGCAAGAAATAAAAGTACGAAAAAGTAAACAATTAAAAAGTAAAAATAAAAGAAGGCATTGGGATCAAGAGATATTACATTCTCAGGATCAATCATTCTCATCTCCTCTTCAATCATACAATTATTGATCTCTTGGCAAATCATAAGTAATCAAACCCCAATCTCTTGGTGATTTGATTTCTCTTAACATAAACAATTGTTAATCTCTTGATCTAATTGGTCATGAGAAGAGATGAAGTTCAATTTCTGATTCAAGGGCCACACAACTCTCAAGATCTAAATTCAAAGCGGTTATATCTCACATACCAACTAAGAATATATTAATCAAGAGGATTATGAGAGTCTCAAACTGAATTCCATGATCCCTTCCTCAAGGCTCACATGTAATTCAAATAGATCCAATCCCCCTCTCGGTAGTAATTAGATCTGTGAAGCAAAAAAACTCTCTCTAAAGCAACAATAAAAGAAGAATTGAAGATGAAGAATGAAAATAAATCAACACATCAAAATGAAACAGAGCTCTCTTTCCCAATTGAAAGAGTTAGTAATTCATAACTAAAAACATTTACAAAGTCAGAAAAAAAAATGGAAGAAGAGAGAAGTATGGAGAGAGGGTCTTAAGACTCTCTCACTAGCTGCCTAATTCTGTGAAACTAAGACCTATTTATAAGCTAGCCTAAATTACATATTGAAAATAAAATTGAAAACAAATTACAATCAAGTGAAAATTAACTATTCTAGATAATTCTTGTGGCCTTGATTAAGTGATATGAGTGGGCTTGCTTGCTTGCAGTTTAAATTGGCTTGGAATGAGATTAATTGAACGAAAATTCTGCTTTCTAGGAGAACGTAGCGCTCTTGAGGAGAGCGGAGCGCTCGTGCACCGACGCATACGCATCACCCACACGTATGCATCGCTAGCTAAATTTTCAATCCCAACTTTTAAAACTATCACAGGCGCTCTTGGGGAGAACGTAGCGCTCTTGGGCACTGGGTTCTTTTGCTAAGTGTTTTTTGGGCCTTAAAGATGCCTATCATTTATGCTCTAATTTCATGCCAAATATAAACTATTATATATCATTAGAAAGCTCTGAATGTCAGCTTTCTAACGCAACTAAAAGCGCATCAATTGGATATCTGTAGCTCAAGTAATGGTCCTTTGAAGAAGGCATGGTCGTACTGTCAGGGGTCGCTGGCGCTCTTGGGTAGAGAGCATAGCGCTCTTGGTGCTCCTTCTGTGCATACACACACTGGGTTGTGCGTACGCACACAAGCAAATAGAGCACTCTTAGAGAAGAGCGTAGCGCTCTTGGCGCTGTTTGGAGGCCACAGTTAGCGCCAGCTTCTAGAGCCCAAACTTAATATTCATCCCATACTATTACCACTACAAGAAAAATGGCCTATGGCCACGCTTTATTTTTGCCCACGCTTTTAAGTGGTTAATGGCCACGCTTTTGTGAGGGTGGCGATTGAATAGAGATTTGGCCATATTTTTTTTGCCACGCTTCAAAAACGTCGCGAAAAGGGTCAACGACCACGCTTTTGAAAGGGTGGCCATTTATTAGAGAAACGGCCACATTTTTTTCTGCCACGCTTCAAAAGCGTGGCCATAGAGAGAAAGAGGGACGTTTTAAAAGCATGGCCATAGGGTTTCATTATGGCCACGCTTTTAAAACGTGGCCATATCCTGGTACTATTTTGGCACGCTTTAAAAGCGAGGCCAAAAGGTTTTTTTATGCCACGCTTCAAAAGCGTGGCCATAGAGATAGATAGGGACATTTTAAAAGCGTGGCGAGAGGATTTCATTAAAGCCACGCTTACAAAACGTGGCCAAATGGTTTTTTAAAAAACCCTCATGATCCGGCCCATGACCCGGTCCCCAACCTAGTCCCCAACCCATTGACGACGCTCTTTCACCCTAGCTAGCTACCCTCCTCATCGCGCTCTTTCACCATGGCTACCCCTGGAAGAGCTCCTCCTATTCCCTTCACCTTCCAAACCACTTCCATACCCTAATTGTGTCACAATCTTCTTCATCTTCTTAATCTTCATCTTCGTCTTCATACTCTTCTTCTCTTT
Source organism: Arachis hypogaea (assembly GCF_003086295.3). Lineage (NCBI taxonomy): Eukaryota > Viridiplantae > Streptophyta > Magnoliopsida > Fabales > Fabaceae > Arachis > Arachis hypogaea. The sequence continues at coordinate 53,126,957 of NC_092050.1, forward strand.
CTCGTTCTTCTTCCATTCTTTCTTCTGGATCTCTCTGTGCATACATTCGAAGTCCACAAATTAAATTTTGAGCTACACCAAACATGGGCGACGGCAATGTAATCTCCCCGACGATCTCTTCTCCTCCAAGCCCTCCGATTCTAAAGGTATGATCGATTTTCCGCTTCCAACGCTTCTATTTTTTTATTTTCTCAATTTTTTTTTATTTTAGGGCTTTCCCTTTCCATTTTCATTTTCCTCTAAATCACTTTCAAATGCTCGCTTCTCGTTTCATTTTTGCAATAATTGTTCGCTTTCTCTTTGTCTTGATCCGTTGAATCTCAATCCCTGATTCGTTCTCTCTGTCATTTGCATTCTCAACACGCATGTTCCTTCTTGGTTAATTGAAAATGGATACCTAATTTTGAATGTTGTTTTGTGTGACTTAGCTTTTGAATTTTGATCTTTTAGCTGTTATATTTTTTTACAATCCCTAAACTGTAGCCTACTTTTTTTTTCTTGCCCTAAGAAATTTTTTTCTATATTTGAATTTGGTAGCTTAATTAGCTAATAAACAGATTAGCTAAGGTTCTCCAAACCTAATAAATATTGTATTGAAAGATATCAAAACTAGGTTAGTGTGATCTTAGGTTGTTGTTTAAAGATATATATGAATCTGTAAAGGTATGTCTTCTGATTTGCATTTTAATCTTTACAATGATGGTTGCCCGATGTCCAGTGTTATCAATTCACTTTATTTTATAATTTTAATTTTGTATACTTTCTATTTTCTCAAAACTTGCTATACTTTATGACAGGAAATCATCAATCATGTGTTTCTTTACAAAGAGTTGTTTATCTTGTTTCTTTAAATAGCTATATAAGTTTAACTTGCAGAAAATGTATTAATAAGCTAGAATGTGAGTCGATTTTTGAGCATTTTTCTATATTTTGTACTAAATTTTGGACTAGCAACTGTGCTCTTTTGGTTGATGTCGTTTATTTGAACTAATTAATTACCTTTATTCTTGTTCAGCATGGAACTCTCGGGGCACTTATCCAAGATTCTATTAAGAGCCACTACTAGACCCTGTTTTACTGTGCACCCACCCTCCGCCATTGCCGCTACCCCAGCACCCACCCTGTTTTACTCCTGCTGTTCGGAATGAATTTGTCTTTCCTTTGAATGTTGCTGTTGGTATGCAAGGAGCTAGTAAGCCAATGGCAGCTATGAATAAGGTAGCACCTTCAATTTTATATTTTTAAGTGTTTCTTATCCTTACATAACATATATTTATTCCTTTTTCTTTTTCTTTTTTGGATTGGACCATGATATTGATATCAGCATTCTGTTTGGTTTTACTCAGAGTAAAGGATGGTAAGGTTAAATTAAATATTTGTTAGTTTATAAAGAACAAGCATTCAGAATAGGGGACCTGCTACCTATATGGATTATTTTCATTTTGTATGTGTACAATTTTATAGTAGTAACATGGCAATTAAATAAGGAAATATAGATTGGAAGGAATCCTATAGTCTATAGGCAACTCTTACAACTACTACTATATGTATTATGTTTTCTCATTTGATTTCAACTTCTCTTTTTGTATTTAGCACTTATTGCTATGAAGAGACCTAGTAGATCTAGAAATTGTGCTATGTTTAACTGTATATAGCATGCTAATAACTCTGATTCCGATATTCTACTGTGGAGATCTAAGATCTAGTTGAACTTGACTGATTTTATTTAATGTGCATAGCTTGTGTGTTTATTTTTCATTTTTCTTGATGTCTTGACTGTTCAACGGCCTTATTGTCTGATCTAATTTTTCTTCTGATCTGGTTGTTGGACGACCTTTTGTTTGATAGAGTATCATATTATGGTGTAGCACATATTTGTCTTGGCCCCTATTTTTCTTTGAAAACTGTAGCTCATATGTAATTTATGGTGTAGTTTGTGTAATACTGCACTCTATTGTTTCCATGCTCTCACCAATAATTGATTGATCATGATCTCACCAATATTTCTATTTGATTAATCTAGTTTAGCTCATTCTGTTTAGCTTGTTTAGTTCAAATAATTTAGTTTAGTTGAATTAGGTGGTAAGAGAATCTGGACTGGTTAGTGGATGTAAGTTTTGTTTTGTTTACTACTACTTTTCGGAATGAATTTGTCTTTCCTCTAAATGTTGCCCTGGATGAACTTGTTTATTGTGCTATTTTGGTGTTAAATTCTGGACTTGTGATTATTGTTTATTGTATTTTTTTTATTATCCAAAATAGATGTTGTGAAAGTGTTATTGTTTCATTAATTTTTCTTGGTTTGTTGTTGCTGAGTACTGCTCTGCTTGTTGCTTGGTCCATATCATATGAACTGCAATGATTTCAGTTTGGGGAACTGGTTAAGTCATATGAATTCTGTTTGCTGCTTGCTTGAACCTGGGAAACATGCTATTTACTACTGCTGTTTAATAAGTGTTGCTGCTTCGTGCCATGTGTTAGCAACTCGTTTCCTCGTTGCATTTCTTTGTGCTTATTATGCATTCATGCTTATTACATCCTTAATGATTGGCTGCTGCTGATTTCTCAATTTGCATTTCCTCTTCTGCTCACTTTCTATGCATGCATATATGATGTTGACTCTTGGATTCTTTTGGGGGGTGTTTTCCTAAATTGGCTTGGCATGGGAAAATTGTTGTGTGATCATGCAATTGCACTTGGATTCTTTTGCAACAATTATTCATGGAGCTTATTTTTCATTTTCTTTTCACTATTAATTAATTAATTAAATTAATTTCACATTGTAAAAAGGCACATGGGACTGTGGCCTAAAACCAATAACCTCTGCATGTGAGCCCCGTGTGTCACATGTCTCATGGTATTTTTTTGGGACTTTAAAGTCATTGGGAACATTTTCTTTTTTTTATAAAAAGTTATTGTTGTATCACATTTTTATTGATGCTATAAATCAGATTTATTTATTGATCAATAAGCTGTTTGTTAATAAGTTTGATATCAAATTTAAAGGAGATTTTGAGAATCCTTGTGCAGATTAGTGGATATATGTAGCAAAATTAAATCTGATTGTTAGAATGCTTCTTATGTTACTAAAATTAAGTTTGATATCAAATCTGATTGTTAGAAAAATTAGTGGGCTGAAGTTTACTGCTTCATCCATTTTTCATTTGTAGTTATTCATTTGTGTTTTTTATTTTGCAGAGCACAGGTCAAAACAATTTAGCTGATACATGAAGTTTTCATATCTTGGCATGAAGTACAAGAAGACTTTGATTAGGAATTCTAATTCATTTATTAGGAATTCATGAGTAGTTATGACTTTGATTTTTGGTATTTTGTTAGTGCATGTTATGTCATTACACACTTATTTTGGTGACTTTATTAGAGGTGTTGTTATGTGATCACACACTTATTTTATTGACAATTTTATGAAAGTTGGATTACTTGATTATTGTTGGTCATTGACTTTAAATTATAAAATTATCTATGAATTTATGTAAGGTTTTATCTATGAAGATTATTAAAAAGGAATTAGGTTACTGACCATTTTTTCGCCACGCTTTAAAAGCGTGGCCATTTCTCTGTCTACTGGCATGCTTATAAAGCGTGGCCATATCTAAGCTTTTCGCCACGCTTTTAAAGCGTGGCAATATCTCTGTCTACTGCCACACTTATAAAGCGTGGCCATATCTAAGATTTTCACCATGCTTTAAAAGCGTGGCCATATCTCCCCTATTACCAAGCTTTTGCCACGCTTGTAAAGCGTGGCCATACCACCTCTACTGCCACGGTCGTAAAAGCGTGGTCATATCTGCTCTATCGCCACGCTTTTAAAGCGTGGCCGTATCTAACCCTATCGCCACACTTTAAAAGCGTGGCAATATTTCCCACCTACAGCCACGCTTTTGAAATTGGCAATTTGTAAAAAAGCATGGCAAAAAAAAAGCGTGGCAATATGCTGAAAAAAGCATGGCAGTAGCTCAAAAAGCGTGGCAATAGACCTGTTTTTTTGTAGTGTATATATCGTTAGAAAGATCTAGATGTCTACTTTCCAATGCATTTCAGAGCGCATCATTTAAAGGTCTACCGCTCAAGTTATCCTCCTTGGAAGGTGAAGAGGTCAGCTGGCCTTGCTACAAGTTGATACTATTTTCATCTTTGCGCTTTCGGGATAAGTTTTCTCCCTCAGATTTTGTGTCCACCATGTAGTGCCATATATGCTTGAAAAGCTCTAAATTCTTACTTCGCAATTCCACTAGAATCACCTCATTTGGAGCTTTGTAGCTCGAGTTATTCTTGTTGAAGTGTGAAGAGGTCATGGTTGCAAATCCTCTTTGCTCCTCTTTGAGTTTGTTTCCAACTCTTTTGCCACCTTGGGAGTGTGCTTCCTCTATTAGTGATTTTATTGCTTCTTTTTCTATTATTTCCTACAAAATTCATTAAATCAAAAGTTCAAATCAATATACTACTTAAGCACTAAAACACTTCCAAATTAAAGCATTAAACATTAATTTCTTGTATGAAAAACCATAGAAAACACAACATGATGCTCATGCATCAATTGTATGACAGGTAGAAGAGGAGAAGCATCAGCTTCTTTTGACAGTGAACCAGAAAGGACTTTCCTTAGACCACTAAGGAGGGAATCAAGAGGTAAAGAAATTGTTGGAGAGGAAGCTTTGGAAGAAGATCTAGACGTTACTATAGAGGAAGAAGTTCATAATCATGCTGGAGAAGGTGTTGGTAACCATGTTGGGCAGGAGAGAAGAGTTCTAGGCTCTTACATCTAACCACATTCTTGAGAATATGCGATATTGTGAAATCCAATGGTGTTCATCCTGACACCTACAGATTGCTTTTGTTTCCCTTTTCTCTCAGGGATAAAGAATTGATGACTACGCATCATGTCATATTTTTCTATGCTTTTTCATATAAAAATTTAATTCATTTTACTTAATTTTTTATTATTTTTGTGCTTAAGTTGTATATTGCTTCGATTTCTTTGAATTGTTTAACATTGTAGAAAATGGTGGAAAAAGAAGCAAAAAGCACAAAAGAAGCAAAGGAAGCTGGCATGCCACTTGGTGCTCTGGGCGTAGCACACCAAGCTTGTGAACTTAACTCTCATCAATGGGCGTGCCACTTGGAGCTCTAGGCATGGAAAGACAAGCTTTTGAAGCCAATTCTCATCAATGGGTGTACCACTTGATGCTCTGGGCGTGGCACGCCAGGCCAACATTCTGGCAAAGAAGGTTGAAGAGTTTTACATGGGCGTGCCACTTGGTGCTCTGGGCGTGGCACGCTAAGTTTGTAAAGCCAACATCTCAAAGAGGGCCTGCCACTTGGTGTTTTGTGCGTAACACGCCTGGCTTAAGTTCCAGAGGAGTGATTTTGAGCCCCACTATGGACGTGGCATGCCAAGCATTGGTGTGGCACGCTGGAGCATATGCCAGCCTGACCTCCTTCCATTTAAATGAAGATATCTTGAGGTACACAACTCTAAATGAGGTGATTTTAGTGCCATTCGAAAGTAGACATCTAGCTCTTTTCAACCATATATAACTTTTTATAATGGACATGGGAATTGAGGAAGATATTGACCCAGAAAACACAAGGAGTAAAACACGTCCCTGCATAGTTACCATCCTGACCTCTTTATCTTCAAAGGAACATAACTTGCGTTGTAGAGGTCCAAATGTGATTTTGGTGGCGTTAGAAAGGTGACATAAATGGCTTTCCAACGATATTTAATACTCTATATTGGTCGTTAAATTAGAAGGTGACAAAGACCATTTTCTTCAACGTTGCAAACCTTGGCGTGGCACGCCAGCTCGAGGGCGTGGCACACTAACTCCTTTCCTAAAATGGGCGTGGCACGCCAGGTCTTGGGTGTGGCATGCCAGTTCTAATGGCCAGAGAGGAAGGTTTTGTGTATCATTGAAGGTGTGGCACGCCAAAGAGTGGGCGTGGCATGACAGTTTCACAACACAAGGAGCGTGGCATGCCAGAATGGGCATGGCACGCCGGGGTGTTTGACAGAGTGACCTCTCCACCTTCAATGGGCATAACTTGAGCTACAGAGATCCAAATGAGTTGATTTTAGTGGCGTTAGAAAGCTGACATCCAGGGCTTTCTAACAATATATAATAATTGTAGTGGATATTCAATTTAAGGCCCAAACAACTCCATCTATTCAGCGTGCAATGTGGGTCATACTCCAATAATGTGAAAATACTATTGGGCGTGGCACTTGAAACTACACGCCCACTTCTTCCTGCAGCCCCTAACCTTCAACCAAGCCCACTCCAACTCTCATTCAAGCCACAATTATCAAACAACCAAGGCCACAAGAAGCATCTAGAATAGTTTATTTTCATTTCATTGTAATTTGCTTTTAATTTCATTTAAGTTTGTAATTTAGGAGAGCCTATATAAAGGCCTTAGTTTCATAGAATTAGGGAGACTGAGCTATCATCTAAAATTCTAGACACTCCACTGAGCTATCATCTAAAATTCTTCCACTTTCTTACTTGTAAATATTTTAGTTATGAATTACTAACTCTTTCCATTGGGAAAGAGATCTCTATTACTATTTGATCGATTGATTATTTTTATTCTTCTCTTCTCTTCATATCTCTTTGATTTACTAGAAGGGATTTCGTTCTTCATATTAGCATTCAATTACCTTGGAAAAGAGATTGAATGTATGTTGGTTTTATGTGAACCTTGGAAGAGGAATCACAAAACCATGCTTAAAATCCTTTCTCACACTTGATTAAATTTGGGTTTTGGGTTGGATATTATGACATTTAATCTGCCCACTACTTGGATTTAGGAAAGTGTGTGGTATAATCAGGGACCATTCTTCATCTCTTCTCATGAGCAATTTGACCAAGGAATTGGTTATTGATCAAGATTTGAGAGATTGAGTCACTAAGGAATTGAGGCTTAACCAATCATGATTGCTAAGAGGTCAATGAGTTGCATGATTGAAGATGAGATGAAATCAATTCATTCAGAGAATGCAATATCTCTGATGACAAGTCATCTTATGCTAGTTTTACAAGTATTTTTCACTTGTTGCATTAGGTTTTATGCACTTTCTTGCACAATAAGTAAGTGATTTGGAGTGGATTTTCATGATTATGTTAAATCAATCAACCATCATTTATTTGACACAAAATCATAGGGTTTATTAGTTGATTTTATGAATGATTTAGAAACCTTGTGAATTTGGTGATACTTTGACATGTTTGTTTGGTTGCTTGCAGATGAAGAAAGGAGGGCAAGGCACCAAGGGGAACAAGGAAGGAAGGCCAGCGCTCAACCAAGGAAGCGCTCAACCAAAGGAGCGCTCAACCAAGTGAGCGCTCAACAAAAGGCCAACATTCACAAGGAGCGCTCAAAGAAGTGAGTGCTACGCTCACAAGTGTGAGCATTTTCGGGCACTAACCTAATGGAAGCTGGGCGCGCATTAAACCAAGGAAGGCACACATCAAAGGCTGACGCTCAAAGAAGTGAGCGCTACGCTCACAAGTGTGAGCATTCTCATGCCTTAGAAGCAAGGAAAGCAAGGCCAAAGCAAGGAGCGCTCAAAGAAGTGAGCGCTACGCTCACAAATGTGAGCATTCTCGTGGCCCTCACCAAGGAAATAAAGGAAGCGCAGCACTCACAAGAGGGAACACCAAGGATCGAAGAGGGGGCACACATTGAAGCAACAAAGAGTAGCGCTCAAAATTTGAGCGCAGCGCTCACTTAATGAACGCTAGGAGAGCTAAGCCCACGAAGGAAGCATGCTTGGCCAAAGAAAAATGAACGCTACCCTCATTTTTTTAGTTTTACTTTTAGCTCATTTTTAGTTATCACTTTTAAATTTTCATTGAGGATTTGGGAATTTGGATCTAGTTTTCTTTCTGCATTTTCTTTCTTCTGCAACTTTTACTTTCTGTTCTTGGAATTGGAATTGAGATTGAAGAGCTCCATTGATTCTATATCTAAGAATCATCTTTCAACCTTCTTCTCAATTGTTCTAAGAATTGGATCTGAGTTTAGGTTTTTTGTTTTCATTTTCTTCTTCTACAACTTCTACTTTTGGGTTTCTAAATTGAGATTTAAGAATTCCATTGAATTTGGATCTGAGAATTATCTTTGCTTTTCTTTAATATAGTTTTAGGAATTGGAGAATTGGATCTAAGTTTCATTTACTGTTTTCTTTTTCATTTCTTATGCAATTACTTTTCTGCTTGATCAAGAGAGCAATTGAGATCTAGATCTTCTTTTTAATCTCATTTCTCTTCTTTAAGAATTTCATAATTGAATCAAGTCTTCTTGCTGTTGTTTCTTCAAGCAATTTTCCTTTCTGTTTTGCTACTGAATTGAATCCCTTCATCTAATAGCTTTTTGATTTGATTTAATTTACATTTTCTTGTTGAATTCTGAATCCCAGCACCCAAATCCCTTTTACTCTTCAAGCAATTTACATTTCTCAGCAATTTAGATTCAGCAATTTATATTTCTTGCACTTTAAGTTACTGCAATTTACTTTTCTTGCAATTTAAGTTTCAGCTCTTTTACTTTCTTGCACTTTAAGTTACTTGCAATTTACCTCTTCTGCACTTTATTCTTCTGCTCAATTTACCCTTTGCACCTTTATTTACTTGTAATTTAGCTTCTGTCAATCAAAATCACCCAATTCATCAAATATTCGCTTAACTAAATTCATCATCTAACTAAAATTGCTCAATCCATCAATCCCTGTGGGATCGACCTCACTCTTGTGAGTAATTACTACTTGATGCGACCCGGTACACTTGCTGGTGAGTTTGTGTGGAATCATTTTTCCTCCCATCAAGTTTTTGGCGCCATTGCCGGGGATTGATTTAGATTGACAATGATTAAGTAAGGTGATAATCTAGATTAAGCATTTTCTTTTCATTTTTACTAAGCACACTAACTGTTTGAATTTTTGCTTAAGCTAACACTAACTCACTCTAGCAGTAGAGTGTTTCATTTTGGTTTCTGGTTTTGTGTTTATGTCAGGAGGAAAAAGTGGTGAATCCACATCTCTTAACCTTGACGAGAGAACCCTCCGAAGATTGAGAAGAGAAGCCAAAGGAAAGGGAGTTATTGGTGAAGAGGAATTAGAGGAGGAAGATCATGTAATAGATGATAACAGTCCAGATCACACTAAGGGTATGGCCAACAACAATGGTTAACCTCAGAGAAGAGTCTTAGCCTCATACACTATTCCCAACCCAAAGAATTGTGGGAGTAGCATCCTAACCCCCAATGTCAATGCCAATAACTTTGAACTCAAGCCTCAATTGATCACCCTGGTTCAAAACAACTGTCAATATGGAGGAAGTGCTGCTGAAGATCCAAACCAGCATCTCTCTGTGTTTTTTAGAATCTTTGATACTATCATAACCAATGGAGTCAATCCTGATATCTATATGATTCTTTTATTCCGATTTTCACTAAGAGACAAAGCCACACATTGGTTAGAAACCTTCCCTAAGGAGAGCATTACCAGCTGGGATGATTTAGTTAGAAAATTTCTAGCCAAATTCTATCCACCTCAAAGAGTCATCAAACTGAAAACTGATGTGCAAACCTTCAGACAGCAAGAAGGAGAGTCATTGTATTAAGCTTGGGAGAGGTACAAGGCTCTAATCAAAAGGTGTCCGGAGGGAATGTTCAGTGAATGGGTGGAGCTGTAGAATTTTTATGAAGGCTTGTTCTTACCTTCAAGGAAAGCTTTGGATTATTCATCAGGAAAATCTTTACAAATGATGAAAACTGCTCAAGAGGCACATGATCTCATAGACATGGTGGCCAACAATGTGTACTTTTATTCCTCTGAGAGGCAAGTAGCCCCAAAGAAAGGAGTATTTTAGCTTGAAGGAGTTGATACTATACTAGCTCAGAACAAGCTCATGCACCAGCAGCTCCAACAACAAATTGAAATAATGTAAAAAAGGATGGATGGATTGCAACTTGCAGCAGTGAGCACAACCAACCAACCATCAATGGTATGGGGACAGCAGGAGGAAAGTTATGAGGAGCAGCAGCCTGAACAAGTGCAGTACATGCACAACCAAAATTCTAAATCAAATGACTTCCATGGAGAGACTTACAATTCATCCTGGAAAAACCACCCCAATCTGAAATTGGGAGAGAACCAAAACCAACAACCTTGTCAAAGAAATTCAAACCAAAACAATTTCAAAAACACAAACCATCAAAACCATCAAAACACTAACCAAAATCCATACAGAAAACCACAAAACAATCAACCCCAAGCCAACTACTATCCACCCAACAACTCATCCACTAACCAAAACAACTATCATTCATCCTCAGCATCCTATAATCAACCATGATGAGCGGATAATTTACACGCTTTTTGACATTGTTTTTAGTAGGATCTAGTTACTTTTAGGGATGTTTTCATTAGTTTTTATGTTAAATTCACATTTCTGGACTTTACTATGAGCTTGTGTGTTTTTCTGTGATTTCAGGTATTTTCTGGCTGAAATTGAGGGACTTGAGCAGAAATCAGATTCAGAGGTTGAAAAAGGACTGCTGATGCTGTTGGATTCTGACCTCCCTGCACTAAAAGTGGATTTTCTGGAGCTACAGACCTCGAAATGGCGCGCTTCCAATTGCGTTGGAAAGTAGACATCCAGGGCTTTCCAGCAATATATAATAGTCCATACTTTAGCCAAGAATTGACGACGTAAACGGGCGTTCAACGCCAGCCTTCTGCCCAAATCTGGCGTCCAGCGCCAGAAAAGGATCCAAAACCAGAGTTGAACGCCCAAACTGGCACAGAAACTGGCGTTCAACTCCACAAATGGCCTCTGCACGTGCTACACTCAAGCTCAGCCCAAACACACACCAAGTGGGCCCCGGAAGTGGATTTATGCATCAATTACTTACTCATGTAAACCCTAGTGACTAGTTTATTATAAATAGGACCTCTTACTATTGTATTAGGCATCTTTGGATTACCTTATGATCCTTTGATCACGTTTTAGGGGGCTGGCCATCTCGGCCATGCTTGGACCTTCACTTATGTATTTTCATACGGTAGAGTTTCTACACTCCATAGATTAAGGTGTGGAGCTCTGCTGTTCCTCAATGAATTAATGCAAAGTACTACTGTTTTCTATTCAATTCTTCTTATTTCGCTTCTAAGATATCCATTCGCACCCAAGAACGTGATGAAGGTGATGATTATGTGTGACGCTCATCATCCTTCTCCCCTATGAACGCGTGCCTGACAAACACTTCCGTTCTACATGAAATAAGCTAGAATGAATATCTCTTAGATCTCCTAACCAGAATCTCTGTGGCGTAAGCTTGAATGATGGCGGCATTCAAGAGAATCCGTAAGGTCTAAACCTTGTCTGCGGTATTCTGAGTAGGATTCAATGATTGAATGACTGTGACGAGCTTCAAACTCGCGATTGTTGGGCGTTAGTGACAGACGCAAAAGGAGGGTGAATCCTATTCCAGCATGATCGAGAACCGACAGATGATTGGCCGTGCTGTGACAGAGCATATGAGCATATCTTTCACTGAGAGGAGGGGATGTAGCCACTGACAACGGTGATGCCCTTGCATAAAGCCAGCCATGGAAAGGAGTAAGACTGATTGGATGAAGATAGCAGGAAAGCAGAGGTTCAGAGGAACAAAAAGCATCTCCATTCGCTTATCTGAAATTCCTACCAATGATTTACATAAGTATCTCTATCCCTATTCTCTTATTTATTATTCGAAAACTCCATAATTATTTTATATCCACCTGACTGAGATTTACAAGGTGACCATAGCTTGCTTCATACCAACAATCTCCGTGGGATTCGACCCTTACTCACGTAAGGTATTACTTGGACGACCCAGTGCACTTGCTGGTTAGTTGAACGGAGTTGTGTCCACACATAGAGCCACAATGAGGATTCAATACAATTATATATTGTTAATCACACACAAGTACAAAGAACGTGGAACACAATTTCGTGCACCAAGTTTTTGGCGCCGTTGCCGGGGATTGTTTGAGTTTGGACAACTAACGGTTTATCTTGTTGCTCAGATTAGGTAATTTTCTTATCGTTTTCTTTTCAAAAATTTTTCAAAAATAATTTCTAAAATTTTCTCATCTGTTTTCGAAAAAAAAAATGTTTTCAAAAATAAATTATTCTATGACTTCAGAATTTTTAAGAATGAATTCTAGTGTTTCATGAAGCATGTTGAAGCCTGGCTGGCTGTAAGCCATGTCTAACTTTTTGGACTGGGGCTTCAACTTGCCATCACAAATGAAGAGATTCTCACACACTGAGTTGCTCTATACATGAAAAGTATCCATACCTACTGAAGCTTGGCTGGCCATTGGCCATGTCTAGTGTTTTGGACTGGAGCTTTCATTGAAAGCTTGGCTGGCTAGTGAGCCATGTCTAATTCCTGGACTGAAGCTTTAGACTAACATGGCAAGATTCCTAGAATTCATATTAAAAATTTTGGAATCCTTATTTTTTCAAAACTATTTTTGAAAAATATAAAATAAAAATCCAAAAAAAAATTAGAAAATCATAAAAATAAAAAATATTGTGTTTCTTGTTTGAGTCTTGAGTCATATCATAAGTTTGGTGTCACTTGCATATGCATCTTGCATTTTTTTTTCGAAAATATCATGCATTCATAGTGTTCTTCATGATCTTCAAGTTGTTCTTGGTAAGTCTTCTTGTTTGATCTTGATGATTTTTGTTTTGTTTCTTTTCATGTTTATCATATGCATTCTTGAATTCTTAGTGTCTAAGCATTAAAGAATTCTAAGTTTGGTGTCTTGCATGTTTTCTTTGCATTAAAAATTTTTCAAAAATATGTTCTTGATGTTCATCATGACATTCATAGTGTTCTTGGTGTTCATCCTGACATTCATAGCATTCTTGCATGCATCACATGTTTTGATCTAAAAATTTCATGCATTGCATAATTTTCATGTTTTTCATAAAAATTTCAAAAATCAAAAAAATATCTTTCCTCTTTTCTCTCATCAAATTCGAAAATTTGGATTGACTTTTTCAAAAATTTTTTCAAAATCAAATTGTTTCTCATGAGTCAAATCAAATTTTCAATTTGAAAATCTTATCTTTTTCAAAATCTTTTTCAAAAATCAAATCTTTTTCAAAATTATTAGTTATTTTCGAAAATTCCAAAAATATTTTTCAAAAATCTTTTTCTTATTTTTATACCAAATTTTCGAAAATAACATAAACAATTAATGTTTTGATTCAAAAATTTGAAGTTTGTTACTTGCTTGTTAAGAAAGATTCAAACTTTAAGTTCTAGAATCATATCTTGTGATTTCTTATGAATCAAGTCATTAATTGTGAATTTAAAAATCAAATCTTTTTTTCAAAACTAATTCCTATCATATCTTTTCAAAAATATCTTCTTATCTTATCTTTTTCAAAAATTTGATTTCAAAATATCTTCTCTAACTTCCTAACTTCCTATCTTTTCAAAATTTGTTTCAACTAACTAACTAACTTTTTGTTTGTTTCTTAACTTTTTCAAAACTACCTAACTAACTCTCTCTCTCTCAATTTTCGAAAATATCTCCCCCCTTTTTCAAAATTTCTTTTTAATTAACTATTATTTTAAATTTTAAATTCTAATTTTCGAAAAAAAAAATACTAACATTTTTTTTCAAAAAACCAATTTTCAAAAATCACTAACTCTTTTTTCAAAATAATTTTCGAAAATTATTCCTCCCCCATCTCATTATATTTATTCATTCATATCCTAACATCTCATCTCACATCTCTTCCATTCGTACAGTTGCATTTCTTCCTTTACATCACATTCTTTGTCTCCCCCTCTTTTCTTCCACTCACAAAGGGATCCCTATACTGTGGTATAAAGGATCCCTATTATTATTATCATTTTTCTGTCCATTCTTCCTTGTCTTATGAGCAGGAGCAAGGATAAGAACATTCTTGTGGAAGCAGATCCAGAACCTAAAAGGACTCTGAAGAGAAAATTAAGAGAAGCTAAAATACAACAATCCAGAGATAACCTTTCAGAAATTTTTGAACAGGCAGAGGAGATGGCAGCCGAAAATAATAATAATGTAAGGAAGATGCTTGGTGACTTCACTGCACCTAATTCCAATTTACATGGAAGAAGCATCTCCATTCCTGCCATTGGAGCAAACAACTTTGAGCTGAAACCTCAGTTAGTTTCTCTGATGCAGCAGAACTGCAAGTTTCATGGACTTCCATCTGAAGATCCTTTTCAGTTCTTAACTGAATTCTTGCAGATATGTGATACTGTTAAGACTAATGGAGTAGATCCTGAAGTCTACAGGCTTATGCTTTTCCCTTTTGCTGTAAGAGACAGAGCTAGATTATGGTTGGATTCTCAACCCAAAGACAGCCTGAACTCTTGGGATAAGCTGGTCACGGCTTTCTTAGCCAAGTACTTTCCTCCTCAAAAGCTGAGCATGCTTAGAGCTGATGTTCAAACCTTCAGACAAAAAGAAGGTGAATCCCTCTATGAAGCTTGGGAAAGATACAAACAGTTGACCAAAAAGTGTCCTTCTGACATGCTTTCAGAATGGACCATCCTGGATATATTCTATCATGGTTTATCCGAGCTATCAAAGATGTCACTGGACACTTCTGCAGGTGGATCCATTCACCTAAAGAAAACGCCTGCAGAAGCTCAAGAACTCATTGACATGGTTGCTAATAACCAGTTCATGTACACTTCTGAAAGGAATCCTGTGAGTAATGGGATGCCTATGAAGAAGGGAGTTCTTGAGGTTGATACTCTGAATGCCATATTGGCTCAGAATAAAATATTGACTCAGCAAGTAAATATGATCTCTCAGAGTCTGCATGGAATGCAAGCTGCATCCAACAGTACTCAAGAGGCATCTTCTGAAGAAGAAGCCTATGATCCTGAGAACCCTGCAATAGCAGAGGTAAATTATTTAGGTGAACCTTATGGAAACACCTGTAACTCAACATGGAGAAATCATCCAAATTTCTCATGGAAGGATCAAAAGCCCCAACAAGGCTTTAATAATGGTGGAAGAAACAGGTTTAGCAATAGCAAGCCTTTTCCATCATCCACTCAGCAACAGACAGAGAACTCTGAACAAAATGCTTCTAATTTAGCAAATCTAGTCTCTGATCTATCTAAGGCCACTGTAAGTTTCATGAATGAAACAATATCTTCCATTAGAAATCTGGAAGCACAAGTGGGCCAGCTGAGCAAAAGGATCACTGAAATCCCTCCTAGTACTCTCCCAAGCAATACAGAAGAGAATCCAAAAGGAGAGTGCAAGGCCATTGACATAAGCGCCATGGCCGAACCTTGAGGAGAGGAGAGGACGTGAATCCCAAGGAGGAAGACCTCCTGGGACGTCCAGTGATCAATAAGGAGCTTCCCTCTGGGGAACCAAAGGACTCTGAGGCTCATCTAGAGACCATAGAGATTCCATTGAACCTCCTTATGCCCTTCATGAGCTCTGATGAGAATTCCTCTTCTGAAGAGAATGAGGATGTCACTGAAGAGCAAACTGCCAAGTTTCTTGGTGCAATCATGAAGCTGAATGCCAAATTATTTGGCATTGATGCTTGGGAAGTTGAACCTCCCTTGTTCATCAATGAACTAAGTGATCTGGATCAACTGACATTGCCTCAGAAGAGACAGGATCCTGGAAAGTTCATAATATCCTGTACCATAGGCTCCATGATCTTTAAGGCTCTGTGTGATCTTGGTTCAGGAATAAACCTCATGCCCCCTCTCTGTAATAGAGAAACTGGGAATCTATGAGGTGCAAGCTGCTAAAATCTCACTAGAGATGGCAGATAGCTCAAGAAGACAGGCTTATGGACAAGTAGAGGACGTTTTAGTAAAGGTTGAGGGCCTTTACATCCCTGCTGATTTCATAGTCCTGGATACTGGAAAGGAAGAGGATGAATCCATCATCCTAGGAAGACCTTTCCTGGCCACAGCAAGAGCTGTGATTAATGTTGACAGAGGTGAAATAGTCCTTCAATGGAATGAGAACTCCCTTGTATTCAAAACCCAAGGATCTCCCTCTGCAACCATGGAGAGGAAGCTTGAAAAGCTTCTCTCAAAGCAGAGTCAACCAGAGCCCCCACAGTCAAACTCTAAGTTTGGTGTTGGGAGGCCACAACCAAACTCTAAGTTTGGTGTTGAACTCCCATATCCAAACTCTAAGATTGGTGTTGGAAAGTCTCAACAAAGCTCTGCACATCTGTGAGGCTCCATGAGAGCCCACTGTCAAGCTATTGACATTAAAGAAGCGCTTGTTGGGAGGCAACCCAATGTTTATCTAATTCTTATTTTTATTGTTTTTCATGTTTTCTTAGGTTCATGATCATATGGAATCATAAAATAAATATAAAAATTGAAAACGGAATCAAAAACAGCAGAAGAAAAATCACACCCTGGAGGAGCATCTGTCTGGCGTTCAAACGCCAGAACAGAGCATAGTTCTGGCGCTGAACGCCCAGAATGGGAGCATCCTGGCGCTGAACGCCCAGAACAAGCATGGTTCTGGCGTTCAACGCCAGAAATGGCAGCAAAGGGGCGTTGAACGCCCAAAATGGGCACCAACCTGGCGCTGAACGCCCAGAGTTGTGTGCAAGGGCATTTTACATGCCTAAATTGGTGCAGGGATATAAATGCCTTGACACCTCAGGATCTGTGAACCCCACAGGATCCCCACCTACCTTCACTAACCCTCTTCTCTCTTCTCAATCATCCTCTATTCCCAATAAACACTCATCCTTTCTGTCTTCCATTTACCACTCACACCCATACACCCACTTACCTTCAAAAATTCAACATCTCTTCCACACCCAATCCCACCCATATGGCCGAATACACACAGCCATCCATCTCCTCCATACCCTCTTCTTCTTCTATTCTTTCTTCTTTTGCTCGAGGACGAGCAACATTCTAAGTTTGGTGTGGTAAAAGCATAGCTTTTTTTTGTTTTTTCCATAACATTGATGGCACCTAAGGCCAGAGAAACCTCTAGAAAGAGGAAAGGGAAGACAAAAGCTTCCATCAAGGGTCTATAGCTCAGTGGTAGAACATTTGACTGCAAATCAAGAGATCCCTGAGATACCTCAGGGGATACATTTTCTTCCACACAATTATTGGAAGCAACTAAAGGGTGGAACATCAAGAGCACTACATTATCCTTCATGAAATCAGAGAAGATCTAAAAGCAATGAAGGAGGAGCAGCAAAGACAAGGAAGAGACATAGAAGAGCTCAAGGACATCATTAAGGTGGACTCATTCCTTGTTCTTACTTTCTCTGTTTTTCGTTTTCTATGTTATGTACTTATCTGTGTTTGTGTCTTCATTACATGATCATTAGTAGTTAGTAACTATGTCTTAAAGTTATAAATGTCCTATGAATCCACCACCTCTCTTAAATGAAAAATGTTTTAATTCAAAAGAACAAGAAGTACATGAGTTTTGAATTTATCCTTGAACTTAGTTTAATTATATTGATGTGGTGACAATGCTTCTTGTTTTCTAAATGTATGCTTGAACAGTGCATATGTCTTTTGAAGTTGTTGTTTGAGAATGTTAAATATGTTGGCTCTTGAAAGAATGATGACTAGGAGACATGTTATTTGATAATCTGAAAAATCATAAAAATGATTCTTGAAGCAAGAAAAAGCAGCAAAGAACAAAGCTTGCAGAAAAAAAAAAAGAGAGAAAAAAAAATATAGGCGAAAAAAAAAATATAGAAAGAAAAAAGCAAGCAGAAAAAGCCAATAACCCTTAAAACCAAAAGGCAAGGGCAATAAAAAGGATCCCAAGGCTTTGAGCATCAGTGGATAGGAGGGCCTAAAGGAATAAAGTCCTGGTCTAAGCGGCTAAACCAAGCTGTCCCTAACCATGTGCTTGTGGCGTGTAGGTGTCAAGTGAAAACTTGAGACTGAGCGGTTAAAGTCAAGGTCCAAAGCAAAAAAAAAAAAGAGTGTGCTTAAGAACCCTGGACACCTCTAATTGGGGACTTTAGCAAAGCTGAGTCACAATCTGAAAGGTTCACCCAATTATGTGTCTGTGGCATTTATGTATCCGGTGGTAATACTGGAAAACAAAGTGCTTAGGGCCACGGCCAAGACTCATACAGAAGTTGTGTTCAAGAATCATCATACTGAACTAGGAGAGTCAATAACACTATTCGAAATCTGAAGTTCCTATAGATGCCAATCATTCTGAACCTCAATGGATAAAGTGAGATGCCAAAACTATTCAAGAGGCAAAAAGCTATAAGTCCCGCTCATATGATTGCAGCTCTGTTTCATTGATAGTTTGGAATTTGTAGTATATTCTCTTCTTTTTATCCTATTTGATTTTTAGTTGCTTGGGGACAAGCAACAATTTAAGTTTGGTGTTGTGATGAGCGGATAATTTATACGCTTTTTGACATTGTTTTTAGTATGTTTTTAGTAGGATCTAGTTACTTTTAGGGATGTTTTCATTAGTTTTTATGTTAAATTCACATTTCTGGAGTTTACTATGAGCTTGTGTGTTTTTCTGTGATTTCAGGTATTTTCTGGCTGAAATTGAGGGACTTGAGCAGAAATCAGATTCAGAGGTTGAAAAAGGACTACTGATGCTGTTGGATTCTGACCTCCCTGCACTCAAAGTGGATTTTCTGGAGCTACAGAACTCGAAATGGCGCGCTTCCAATTGCGTTGGAAAGTAGACATCCAGGGCTTTCCAGCAATATATAATAGTCCATAATTTGGCCAAGAATTGACGACGTAAACTGGCGTTCAACGCCAGCCTTCTGCCCAAATCTGGCGTCCAGCGCCAGAAAAGGATCCAAAACCAGAGTTGAACGCCCAAACTGGCACAGAAACTGGCGTTCAACTCCACAAATGGCCTCTGCACGTGCTACACTCAAGCTCAGCCCAAACACACACCAAGTGGGCCCTGGAAGTGGATTTATGCATCAATTACTTACTCATGTAAACCCTAGTGACTAGTTTATTATAAATAGGACCTCTTACTATTGTATTAGGCATCTTTGGATTACCTTATGATCCTTTGATCATGTTTTAGGGGGCTGGCCATCTCGGCCATGCTTGGACCTTCACTTATGTATTTTCATACGGTAGAGTTTCTACACTCCATAGATTAAGGTGTGGAGCTCTGCTGTTCCTCAATGAATTAATGCAAAGTACTACTGTTTTCTATTCAATTCTTCTTATTTCGCTTCTAAGATATCCATTCGCACCCAAGAACGTGATGAAGGTGATGATTATGTGTGACGCTAATCATCCTTCTCCCCTATGAACGCGTGCCTGACAAACACTTCCGTTCTACATGAAATAAGCTAGAACGAATATCTCTTAGATCTCCAAACCAGAATCTCCGTGGCGTAAGCTAGAATGATGGCGGCATTCAAGAGAATCCGGAAGGTCTAAACCTTGTCTGCGGTATTCTGAGTAGGATTCAATGATTGAATGACTGTGACGAGCTTCAAACTCGCGATTGTTGGGCGTTAGTGACAGACGCAAAAGGAGGGTGAATCCTATTCCAGCATGATCGAGAACCGACAGATGATTGGCCGTGCTGTGACAGAGCATGTGAGCATATCTTTCACTGAGAGGAGGGGATGTAGCCACTGACAACGGTGATGCCCTTGCATAAAGCCAGCCATGGAAAGGAGTAAGACTGATTGGATGAAGATAGCAGGAAAGCAGAGGTTCAGAGGAACAAAAAGCATCTCCATTCGCTTATCTGAAATTCCTACCAATGATTTACATAAGTATCTCTATCCCTATTCTCTTATTTATTATTCGAAAACTCCATAATTATTTTATATCCGCCTGACTGAGATTTACAAGGTGACCATAGCTTGCTTCATACCAACAATCTCCGTGGGATTCGACCCTTACTCACGTAAGGTATTACTTGGACGACCCAGTGCACTTGCTGGTTAGTTGAACGGAGTTGTGTCCACACATAGAGCCACAATGAGGATTCAATACAATTATATATTGTTAATCACACACAAGTACAAAGAACGTGGAACACAATTTCGTGCACCAAACCACAACCACCCCAAGAATCTCAAAGGATCTCCAACTTGGAGATATTGATGGAGAAGATGATGAAACATCAAGAGCTAGCCAACAAGAACCATGAAGCTTCACTGAGGAACTTGGAAAGGCAAATTGGCCAGTTGTCCAAGCAAGCAGTGACTGAGAGGCCAACCAATGCATTGCCAAGTGACACTATTCCCAACCCCAAGGAAGAATGCAAGGCCATTCAACTAAGGAGTGAAAGAATCTTGGTAAATGACAAGAAGCCAACTGAGAAAGAAACTAACAAGAAGCCTGTGGAGAATGATGTTGGCAACAAAAAGCAAGAAGGACAAAAAGACAAGCAAGACCAAGAGAAGCTCAAAGAGAAAGAGGAGCCACAATCCTCAAAGAAGGAAAAGCAAATCATGGAGGAACAATCACAAGAACAGCGGAAGATAGTGAAGACTTACACGCCTCCTTTGCCACACCCTCAAAGATTGCAGAAGGAGATCAAAGACCAACAGTTCCCCAAATTCCTATAAGTGTTTAAGAAGCTAGAGATCAACATCCCACTTGCTGAAGCTCTAGAACAAATTTCTCTATATGCAAAATTCCTCAAAGAGCTTATCAACAAGAAGATGAGCTGGAATGAGAGAGAGACAGTGATCCTAACCCAGGAATGCAATGCATTGGTCCAAGAAGGCATTCCACCAAAGTTCAAAGACCCTGGGAGCTTCTATTTGCCTTATACCATTGGTAACACAGTCATTGATAAGGCACTGTGTGATTTGGGCTCCAGTATTAACCTCATGCCTCTATCTATGATGAGAAGGCTATCTATAGAAGAAGTGAAACCTACACAGATGTCATTAGAGCTAGTGGATAGATCTTTGGTAATTCCTGAGGGGGTGATTGAAAATCTCTTGGTTAGGGTGGGGAAATTCATATTTCCTACAGATTTTGTAATCCTGGACATAGGAGAAGAGAAGAATGACTCTCTGATATTAGGAAGACCTTTCCTGGCCACAACAAGGGCCATTATTGATGTGGAACAAGGAGAATTGACTCTGAGGGTAAATGATGAGAAGATCACTTTGAATGTCTTCCAAGAAGCGCAGCATACTATTAAGGAGAAAAGCTGCATGAGGGTTGAAGAAGAAGATTTACAGTGGAAGGAAAAACCCAATGAAGAGATCATCAGCTCACCTGTAGAGCAAGGGATGAAGATTGGAGAAGAGAAAGAGGGTAAGGAACATGTGAAGGCTGAGAAGAGAAGGCAGGAAGGGATTGAAGACTTAATTATTGAGAAGGAGGTCCCTAACATAAAACCTGCTGCAGAGAAAGAAGGACAAGTGAAAAAGGGAAAGAAGAGTAAGAAAAGAGTTCCAAAAAGGGTGGAAGAATAAGAAGATACCAACTGAAGGATTCTCAAAAGGGGACAGAGTGAGATTGATATACCAGCAGTTGGAGAAAAATCCACAAACTAATGATTACTACACCATTGATGCATTCGCATATTTGCTATTTTAACTAGTTAGTTTAGTTAAATTTAGTTCAATTTCGTTCATTATTACTAAAATAAACAAGCAATTTTGTGAGTTTTTCTCCATGCATCCATGAACCAAGAACTAAGTGAAATTTGGCATAATTAATGCAAATGACTCAAGGAGTTTATATATAAGTTGATGTGAATGATTCCTTTGAAAATTATTGCATAAGATGGCAAGACATTGAGGAAGATTCTGTGGTTTATGTTAGGTGATGAAGAAAGAAGAATTTGAGCAAGAAAGATTGGGGATATAGCAAGCTTGGCAAGGAGGAAGAGACTTGGGCGTTGCCAACGTGCATTATCACTTAGTGTTTGGCAATAACGCCAAGTAGCCCTGGAAGGTGAATTTGAAGCCTCAAGCAAGTTGCCAACACCACCAACGAGGGGCATGTTTGAAGACAACGCGGGCAAACAACGCTGAATAGAAGACTTAGCCCAGGAAAGGGAGATGCACGTTGCCAACGCCAAGTTCTGAAGGCGTGTTCCTTGGCAACGTAGCAAGCAAAGCTTGGTGCCATAGGGAAGGCTCGAGCACGTTGTTGGGCTGGGAGAGCATGGGCGTGTTCCAAGGCAACGCCAAGCAAGGAAGCAGCCTTGGAGAAGCCAGCATGTTGCCAACTTGGAAGAAAGGGGGCGTGTTCAGCAACAACTCTAGCGAACTTGGCAGCCTGACCTTGCCTCCTTCAAGGATGCATAACTTGAGCTACAAAGCTTTAAAGGAAGTGATTTCAGTGGTACTGGAAATTAGACATCAAGAGATTTCCAACCATATATCATAGTATGGGGTTAGCATTCATTTGAAGCTTCAAAATTTGGCTTTATTTTGAGCCTCAGAAATGAGCACGTTGCCAACCTAGGATATCATTGGCGTGTTCATTGGCAACGCAGCAAACTTGGAGCTAGGAGGCAGCCACGAGCACGTTGCCAACTGAAGAAAGCATTGGCGTGTTTGGCAACAATGCCAGAAAGCTTTGGATGGTGAAGAATGGAGGTAGCACGTTGCTAACTTGGAAATACAAGGGAGTGTTTGCCAAAAACGCTGGTGAGCTTGGCAGCTTGACCTTACCTCCTTCAATGGAGTATATCTTGAGCTACAAAGCTTCAAATGAGGTGATTCCAATGGAATTTGAAAGTACACATCCAGAGCTTTTCAACGATATATCATGGTATGGGTTTGACATTAGTTTGAAGCTTCAAAATCGGGCCTCATTTGAAACCTCAGAAACTAAACACGTTGGCAACGCCCTTGCTAAAATTTGGCTCCATGGGAGGCATAACCCACGTTGCCAACTTGGGGAAGGTGAAGGCGTGTTTGCTAGCAATGCCTGTGAAGCTTAGCAGCCTTAGAAGGTAACCCAAGTTGCCAACTTGAGAATGTGAAGGCGTGTTTGTCAAAAACGCCGGCAACCCTGGCAGCCTGACCTTGTCATCTTCAATGGAGCATAACTTGAGCTACAGAGATCCAATCGAGGTGCTTCCAGTTGCGTTGGAAAGCTGACATTCAGAGCTTTTCAACCATGTATAATAGTCGATAGTGAAGCACAAAATTAAAGCTTAAACCAGGGGCAACTTTTGGGCATCAAAACTGAAACCAAGAAGAAGAAGAGCCAAGTTGTTAGCAACAACTTGGGCTAGCAACGCCCATCTCTCCAAATAACTCCCAGCCCAGGAAATCCATGAGCACGTTGCCAACATGCATTTACATAGGCATGTTGGCCAAAAACGTGGTGCTACAATTTCATTTAGAAGCTAGCTAATCCAACCTCAAGCAAGCAAAGCCCATAAATCTCAACCAATCAAGGCCACAAGAATCATCTAGAATAGTTAATTTTCATTTTGTTTGTAATTTGTTTTTAATTTCATTTTTAATTTGTAATTTAGGAAAGCCTATATAAAGGCCATAGTGTCATAGAATAGAGGAGGAGAGCGGGGGCCTTAAGGGGCCTTAGAAGGCTCTTGGGACTTTTTGGCTTTTGAACTTGTTTTTTTTAGACTTTTTTTGACACTTAGATATTTTTCTATTACACTAGCATTTTTTTTACTCTTTACT
This sequence comes from Arachis hypogaea, assembly GCF_003086295.3. Lineage (NCBI taxonomy): Eukaryota > Viridiplantae > Streptophyta > Magnoliopsida > Fabales > Fabaceae > Arachis > Arachis hypogaea. Next base: position 53,150,659 of record NC_092050.1, read on the forward strand.
TTTTCTCACCGGTCTTCTATTTTGTTTTTCTTGCAACTTTGAATTTCAGTTTTCAAGAACTTCTTCTCCATTCTTCATCACTCTTCTCTACTCAATTTTAATGTTTACTTTTGCATTTGTTGTTGAATTTAGAGCTATGATTCACTAAACCCCATTTTCATTAGGGGGAAGAGCTCTGCTTGTTTGAATGAATTGATAACTCTTCTCCTCCTTCTTAATTCAAGTGGTTAATCCAAGAGGAAACTCTTGTTCTTCAAAGATTCAATCACCATCGAGAGAGGGATTAATCTATATGAATTATGTGGTGAATTTGAGAAAGGAGTCACATAATTCAGTTTAGAGTTCATCCTTTCATGATTTCCTTAATCAATACACTTTGGTTGGTATGTGAGATGTAACCTCCCTTAGTTGAGATTCTGGAAGTTGTGTGGCTTGGATTAGGAATTGAACTTCATCTCTTCTCATGAACAATTAGATCACGAGAGTGGCAATTGGTTGTGTTGAGAGAAATTGAGTTACCAAGAGATTGGGACTCAATTACCCACAAATTGCCATGGATCTATACCTATGATTGAGAAGGAATTGATCACCATCAATTCATGAGAATTTGCATCTCTGATCCCTAATGATCCTCTCCATCATCAATTCTCATTTCTTTTGCTCTTTAGTTGTTTGAATACCCATTACCCAATTCCCTTCTACATTCTTGCAATTCATTATTCTTGTCATTTACATTCTGTTTCTATATTTCTTGCTATTTACTCTTATGCTCTTTAAAATTTTGCAATCTTTACTTTCTTGCAATTTATCTTTAATGTCATTTAAGTTTCTTGCATTTTAATTTTCAGTTATTTACTTTCATCTTCTTTCTCTCTTCTAGTTTTTTAAATTCCTTGCCATTTAAATTTTTGCAATTATGTTCAAAAATCACAAATCTCATGAAATCAAAACCATGTTTGCTTGACCAAATCTACCATTCAACTAAAGTTGCTTAATCTACCAATCTCCGTGGGATCGACCTCACTCTTAGTGAGTTTTATTACTTGATACCACCCGGTATACTTGCCGGTAATTACGTGAAATTAATTTTGTACGTATCAACCATCAACAAGATACTCTCAATGGAGCATATGGAGATTAACCATCAACGTACAGGAAGAAGGCTCACAGTGAGAGGAGACAAATTGAGGCACAACAATCGTCAATCACCCTAAGAAGGGACCAATGTCAAGCTAGTGACAATAAAAAAGCGCTCCATGGGAGGCAGCCCATGATTTAATGTTCTTGCTGTTATTTTAATTTCAATAACTAATGGTTTTCTAGCATAAATTCGAGCTCTCATGAGTGGATTTAATAATTGCACATATCATTTTAGAGCATATGTTTGACTCCTAAGTTTGGTGTGCCTAAAGGCACTTTAAAATAGCTTTTCAAGCATGATTGATCATAGAACCATTCTAGGATATATACTCATTCTTTATGTTTAAGTATATAGCCAAACCTTAAGTTTGGTGTCTGTATATGCTATGAATTTCAAGAAAGTCAATTTTTTTTACTCAAAAGCTCAAATTCATGAATAGATAAACCATACATTGCATCATTTTATGAGTTTATGGTAGCATGGTAGCAAATAAAGTGTTCCTTATAATGAATATACTAATTATGATAGATATTCATTAGATTTCATATAAGTCACTTAGAAGAAAACAAGTTTGGTGTTCACCAAAATTTTGTTTAATCTCTAAGAGGCATGGTTGGTTATTCACACAAAAGGAACGCATACCAACATTTTCTTGTTATATATATATAATACACCACCACCGTATGACATTTGAAAGTTTAAGCTCACTAATTGTTGGTTCACACGATAGGAATGATGAAATTTGAAGAAAATGATAAAAGGCATGCACGGTTATCACAAGATGAAAAACAAGTCACATGTGCATGCCTGGAAAGCTCAATGCTACAGAAATCAGCGCCTAGGAGGCCGAGCCATGCAACCAATGGAAGAATAATCCTTGTCTTCACTCAGCTCCACATGCACACCGTCCATTTCATGGATCCTCAACAATACTTTGTTCAAATCTTCACCCTTCCTTGCCACATAACCGAACTACATGCAACCAATGGAAGATCAATCCTTGTCTTCAACAATCTCCCCATGTACACCGTCCATTTCATGGCTTTTCAACAATGAATATCTCAATCCCCACATTTCCTTACAATTTAACCGGATCCTCCCCCCCTTTGCTATGTTTCATGCCATGGCTATAAATTGGCAATGATACTTCCTGAGTTCACATATCCTTGCTTTCTCTATACAAGACCTCCTCACTTATTTACCGTTGTTTCACTCAAATATTCCTCCCTTTCCACCCTCATATTCTTTCAAATACATACTTATGGCAGTACAGTATGTCTCAAAGTGGGTGGAAGCCATAGCAACAACCATATGTGATGCACAAATTGTCATTCAATTCCTTAAGAAACACATTTTTACAAGATATGGAGTGCCTAAGGGTCTTGTCAGTGATGGTGGTAGTCATTTTTGCAACAAACAGATGGAGAAGCTACTTCACAAATATGGGGTGATGCATAAAGTGGCTACACCATATCATCTACAGACCAATGGCCAAGCAGAGCTTGCAAATAGGGAGTTGAAGAGGATTTTGGAAAAAACAGTGGGGAGTACAAGAAAGGATTGGGCCAAAAAATTAGAAGATGCTCTCTGGACATATAGAACAGCATTTAAAACCCCCATTGGAAAGTCTCCTTTTCAGTTGTTATATGGAAAGTCTTGTCACCTTCCTATAGAGCTCGAGCATAAAGCTTTCTGGGCCATTAAACTCCTCAACCTTGATTCTCAAGCAGCAGGAAAGAAGAGGTTATTGCAATTGAATGAGTTAGATGAGTTTAGACTGGAAGCCTATGAAAATGCTAAGATATACAAGGAAAAAGCTAATAGATGGCATGACAAGAGGATCTCAAGGAAGGATTTCAAACCAGGACAGCAAGTACTCTTGTACCACTCCAGACTCAAAGTTTTTCCTGGCAAACTCAAGTCTAAATGAACTGGTCCCTACTTGGTGACAAAGGTTCTTCTTTATGGAAGCCTTGAACTGCTAGATGAAGCAACAAAGAACAATTTCACAGCAAATGGTCATAGGACAAAGCATTACTTGGGAGGCCATTGGGACAAAGAGAAGGAAAATCAGAAATTAAGCTAAGCAAGAATGAAGGATGTCAAGCTAGTGACATTAAAAGAACGCTTGTTGGGAGGCCACCCAACCAATGGTAGTTTTTTATTTTCTTAACTATTTCAATAAGAGGATTAAGTAGTTTTATCTGTATTGCAAGGAGCTAAGTTTCGTGTTACACACCAAAACAATTTAAGGGTGAATGAAGGATGCTAAGTTTGGTGTTCCACCAAAAATCTCATTTAAAAAGACATTTCAACCATATGCACAAATGGTTACTAGCTCCAAGCAATCAGGAAAACCACTAAACCACTATTTGTTTTCTAGTTGTTAGCTTCAATACTTTCAACAAAAGCACAAGGTTTCATGTAACTAATGCATCATAGATAGTAGCATGGAACTATGTTTGGTGTTCCCTCACCAAAGTAAGTTCAAGTTCATGCTAACCATTTGCCTAAGTGCTTGGAAAAAAAAAGCAACTTTCAAAAATTATGCAGAAAAAGACACTCAGCCTCTTTAAAGAATCATCACCAAAGGAAATGTAAAAATAAAAGAAGATGATGACAAAAGGGAAGCTGCAAGACACTCCTGAGAGGTTGTATTGTCACAAAACTCACTCTGCTTTGAAACGTTCTGCATGAGAAGTTGCTGGTTGCCTTGATGTTTAGTTCAAATAATGCAAATTTTGATGTCTGCACTAGTATGAATGTTTGTTATCACTCATCTATCTTGAATTTTGTTTTGTTTCCCTTTTCTTGCATTAATATGAGAAAATGCTTGGAAAAGAAAGTGATTGTTCAATGTGGTGAGGATTAGAATGAAGTTTTGTGGTGGTAATAGCTTGATTAAAATGCTAAGCTCAATAATAAAAACTGCATAATAGAGTGTTCTATGTAGTGTGAACTTGGTTGTTGTCATAAAACCTGTTATTAATGAACATCCCTGGGAAATGAAGCAAAGTGAGAAAGAAAAAGAAAAGAAAAGCCAAGAATTGGCAAAGAAACAAACAATAAGGCTAGACACCAATAGCTTGGACCTTAGGACATATGTCTATGGTGCTTTTTGTACTAGGATATGCTTGGACAATTAGGTTCTGAGGAGTCTTTTAAAACTTAGTAACTTGGATTAACTAATCCAGGATTACTGGTGTGCGAAATCGTGATCATTCCTTCCTTGGTGACGGCGCTAAAAACTAAATACGAACGTTCATGTTCTTAATTCTATTTCACAACTTTGTACAACTAACCAGCAAGTGCACTGGGTCGTCCAAGTAATAAATCTTACGTGAGTAAGGGTCGATCCCACGAAAATTGTTGGCTTGAAGCAAGCTATGGTCACCTTGTAAATATCAATCAGGCGGATTCAAATGTATTAAGAGATTATAGTGTACTAAAAGATAATTAAAATAGGATAGCGATACTTATGTAATTCATTGGTGAGAATTTCAGATAAGAATATAGAGATGCTTTCGTTCCTCTGAACCTCTGCTTTTCTGCTGTCTTCATCCAATCAGTCCTACTCTTTTCCATGGCAAACGGTATGTTAGGCATCACCGTTGTCAATGGCCACCTGTCCTCTCAGTGAAAATGGTCCAATGCGCTGTCACTGCATGGCTAATCATCTGTCGGTTCTTGATCATTCTGGAATAGGATTTACTATCCTTTTGCGTCTGTCACTACGCCCAGCACTCGCGAGTTTGAAGCTCGTCACAGTCATTCAATCCCTGAATCCTACTCGGAATACCACAGACAAGGTTTAGACTTTCTGGATTCTCAAGAATGGCCGTCCATGGGTTTTAACTTATACCATGAAGACACTAATAACTCGTACTCGATCCCCTATATTAGATATCCAAGAGATACTCATTCTAGCTTGTTTGCATGTAGAACGGAAGTGTTTGTCAGGCACGCGTTCATAAGTGAGAATGATGATGAGCGTCACATAATCATCACATTCATCATGTTCTTGGGTGCGAATGAACATCTTAGAAGCGGAATAAGTTGAATTGAATAGAAAAACAGTAGTACTTTGTATTAATTCATGAGGAACAACAGAGCTCCACACCTTAATCTATGGTGTGTAGAAACTCTACCGTTGAAAATACATAATTGAAAAGTTCAGGCATGGCCGAATGGCCAGCCCCCATAAAGGTCTCCGATAGCATAAAACTAATCAAAGAGAATCTAAATATAATAGTAAAAAGTCCTATTTAAACTAAACTAGTTACTAGGGTTTACAGAAATGAGTAAATGATTCAAAAATCCACTTCCGGGGCCCACCTGGTGTGTGCTTAGGCTGAGCATTGAGCATTACATGTGTAGAGGCTTTTCTTGGAGTTGAACGCCAGTTTGTAACCTGTTTCTGGCGTTTAACTCCACTTTGTAATCTGTTTCTGGCAGTTGACTCCAGAATGCAGCATGGAACTGGTGTTCAATGCCAGTTTACGTCGTCTATCATTAATCAAAGTATGGACTATTATATATTGCTTGAAAGCCCTGGATATCTACATTCCAACTCAATTGAGAGCGCGCCATTTGGAGTTCTGTAGCTCCAGAAAATCTACTTTGAGTGCAGGGAGGTCAGAATCCAACAGCATCTGCAGTCCTTCTTCAACCTCTGAATCTGATTTTTGCTCAAGTCCCTCAATTTCAGCCAAAAAATACCTGAAATAACAGAAAAACACACAAACTCATAGTAAAGTCCAGAAATGTGAATTTAGCATAAAAACTAATAAAAACATCCCTAAAAGTAACTAGATCCTACTAAAAATATACTAAAAACAATGCCAAAAAGCGTATAAATTATCCGCTCATCACAACACCAAACTTAAATTGCTGCTTGTCCCCAAGCAACTGAAAATCAAATAGGATAAAAAGAAGAGAATATACTATAAATTCCAAACTTTCAATGAAACTTAGCTCCAATCAGATGAGCGGGACTTGTAGCTTTTTGCCTCTTGAATAGTTTTGGCATCTCACTTTATCCATTGAAGTTCAGAATGATTGGCATCTATAGGAACTCAGAGTTCAGATACTGTTATTGATTCTCCTAGTTCAGTATGTTGATTCTTGAACATAGCTACTTTATGAGTCTTGGCCATGGCCCTAAGCACTTTGTTTTCCAGTATTACCACCGGATACATAAATGCCACAGACAAATAACTGGGTGAACCTTTTCAGATTGTGACTCAGCTTTGCTAAAGTCCCCAATTAGAGGTGTCCAGGGTTCTTAAGCACACTCTGTTTTTGCTTTGGACCTTGACTTTAACCGCTCAGTCTCAAGTTTTCACTTGACACCTTCACGCCACAAGCACATGGTTAGGGACAGCTTGGTTTAGCCGCTTAGGCCAGGATTTTATTCCTTTAGGCCCTCCTATCCACTGATGCTCAAAGCCTTGGATCCTTTTTATTACCCTTGCCTTTTGGTTTTAAGAGCTTTTGGCTTTTTCTGCTTGCTTTTTCTTTTTCTTTCTTTTTTTCTATTTTTTTTGCCATTTTTCTTTCTTTTTTTTTCTGCAAGCTTTTGTATTCACTGCTTTTTCTTGCTTCAAGAATCATTTTTATGATTTTTCAGATTATCAAATAACATGTCTCCTTTTCATCATTCTTTCAAGAGCCAACATATTTAACATTCATAAACATCAACCTCAAAAAGACATATGCACTGTTCAAGCATTCATTCAGAAAACAAAAAGTATTGTCACCACATCAATATAATTAAACTAAATTCAAGGATAAATTCGAAACTTGATGAGTATTTTTGGAAAACAAAATTCCAACACCCAAATCTCTCCGGCAAGTATACCGGGTCGCATCAAGTAATAAAACTCACGGGAGTGAGGTCGATCCCACAGGGATTGAGGATTGAGCAATTTTAGTTTAGTGGTTGATTTAGTCAAGCGAATCAAGAGTTGATTTGAGTGGTTTGTATTTGACAGAAGCTAAATTGCATGAAATTAAAAAGGAGAGGGATAATTGGCAAGAATTTAAAGTGCAGAGGAATTAAAGAGGCTGAATCTTAAAGTGCAAGTAGTATAAATTGCAGAAACTTAGATTGCAAGAAATGTAAATTGCAAAATCTTAAAGTGCAAGAAATGTAAATGGCTTGAATTGTAAAAGGAATTGGGAATTGGATTTGCAGAAATTAAACAAGGAAAAGTAAATCTCAACGCATAGAAGAGTAGAAGATGACTTGAATTGAATCGGATCTAAAACGGAAATGTAAATGAACTTGAAAAACATTAAACAGAGAATTTAAAATGAAAACTCCAGATCTCAGGACCCAAGAGACTAGATAACCGAGTCTAGATCTCAATGCCTTCCTAGATCCAAATGTAGAATTCAATTGCAAGAAATAAAGAAAAGTAAATTGCAGAATGAGTAGAAGAAGAGGCAATGAACAGAAATTGAAATTCAATTATGCAGAAAATTAAACAAGATCCCAAGGTGAGATTGAAACAAAAGTTCTTCAATTCTTCACCCAAGATCCAAAGCAAGAAAAGTAAAGAGTGCTAAGCAAGAACAAGGAAGAAGAGAGATCAATTCTCCTTCCCAATTCTCTAGAATTCTAGAGCAACAATTCAAAAATGTAAAGGTGAGCTCTCTACTGTAAGTATGTAAAAATTCTCCAAGGAAGCTATCCGAAAACTTAAATCCTAAGCTATTTATACACTTTCTTCAAATGGTCTTCAAGCCTTGAATTGGGCCTTTGCTCTTGATGGAATTGGGTTGATAAAAGCCTCTGATGATTGCTCTTGGAGTTGAAGAGAAACCCATTGTGAACCGGGCCATGAATCATAAAAGCTTGAGTCAAAGTTTGAGGCAAACTTTGGCTCAAGCTTTTCATAACAGCTGCCCCCTTTTGCTGCTTTCAACGTTTGGGCTAAAGTTTGAGGTCAAACTTTGAGCCAAACATTGATCACCTTGTATGCATGTGTGGCACCAACGTTTGCCAAAAAGCTTGAGGCAAACGTTGGCGCAAGCTTTTCTCCTCCAGGGTATTGGTGTGTGGCGCCAATGTTTGCCAAAAAGCTTGAGGCAAACGTTGGCGCAAGCTTTTTCCTCCAGGGTGTTGGTGTGTGGCGCCAACGTTTGCCAAAAAGCTTGAGGCAAACGTTGGCGCAAGCTTTTGCTTCTTCCAGGGAGATTTCAACTTTTCCAAAAGTTTGAGCTAAAGTTTGAGGCAAACTTTGGCTCAAGCTTTTTGTTCTCTCTTGCTCCTAGCCATTCCTTCTTTCTTCAACCTTCTTCAAAGCTCTTTTCCCCTATCATCAATCAACCAAACATATCAAAGCTATGCTCAAAATCATGAGATTGTTATTCTTTCATAGTATATGACAATTATAGCACAAAATCTCATGAAATTGCATTAATTCTTCCATGGTTGATTGAATCAAAGGAAACATGAAATTCTACCCAATTGGCTTACTTATGGTTCAAGAAAGTGCATAAAACTAAATGAAAACAAAGGAAAAAGACTAGTGAAACTAGGCTAAGATGACTTGTCATCACAACACCAAACTTAAAGCTTTCTTGTCCCCAAGCAAGAAAAGAATTATTGAGAAGAAAGAATGAAATGGAAGAGGATGTTCATGCTAGCAGAGTATTATTGGTAGTTCATGGGGTTTTATGTGGATATGTAAACACTCACTTCTTATTGACTTTTAGGCCTAGAAAGTCTCCTTCAAGCATCAAGCAACACACTGCTATGACCTCTCATTATTCCTTTGTCCTTGACTATTATTTTTCTCTATAAGCTTTAGTTCAGTGTCATGTGTAACAAAGTTCTTTTCTTTCTTTATACTTGACACATTATTCACTATAGACACTTGGCTCACATTCCTTCTTAAAACATTGATGCCCAGCACCTCTTTGGGTTACTAAATGCCTTGTAGTTAGGTTGCTCTTGATAGTGGACTTTTAGCTGATGATCCCGGGTTAGTTAACCCAAGTCACCAAGTGTTGATGCACTCCAAAGAACTTAATGATCCAAGCAGATCCTAGTACAAAGACACCACAGGCATATGTTCTAAGGTTCAAGCTATTGGTGTCTAGCTTTACTTCTTTTTTTTTCTTTTATTCTATTGCCAATTTTTGGCTTTTTCTTTTCTCTTTTTGTTTTTCTTTTTAACCAAGGACTTTTATTTGATTGAGATTCATAGACAATAGGCCACTTTCTACTTAGAAGGAGACATCCTAGTTCTCTTATTCACTAAAAGTGAGCTATCATACAATCACACATACATACCACCACTTACTTTTATTGTACTTCTATCTAACAGAGAACTATCTTACTTCACATTCAAACATTTCTTTTATTGAATTAAAGATGCAGGGGACAAAGCATGCTTTTGTTAAGTGAAAGTAAACACACAAGCACACACTTAGACTAGCTTACTTATTTTAAGGGAAAAAAACATAATGCGAAGACTATTTTAAACAGATAGGATGCATGCTTTTTTTTTTTTTTGCAGTGATGAACAAGGAGCAAGTCCACCTTTCATTTGTCATGCTTTTTCTTTCTTCTTTCATACACTTGGTTGTTGGTGTTCCCTGTGTCCATGTCTGTTGTCTGTTGACCCCACCAGAACCCAGCTCTATTCATCGCCTCCTCTACTCTATCTTCAAGTCTCATAGCCTTGCTTACTTCTATCTCACTTTTCCCTTTGAAGAATTCATCAAAAGTTGGAAATGTTGGATCCATGTTGTGCAGATGCTCTCCAATATAGTTCATTTTGATTTGACTATTTATGTTGTAGTCGGCTTGGACTTCATATCTTGCATCTTGGAGGGTTGTGAACTCTTTGAGAGCCCTCATATTTTTAGCTTGCATTTGTGCCAACTTTCCAAATGATTCGTGAGATTGAAAAGCATGCTCCTCTTGCATCACGAAGAATTTTGACTCAAACTCACTTTGTTTGTTCATCATTCTCAGCTGCCATGCCTCTTGCTCTTGTTGGTTTTTCATGTACTATGAATGGTATTCCTCTTGCCTTTCTTGAATTCTCGTGTACTGTTGTGATAATCTTCCAATTGCTTCCTGCATCTGAGTCATATCCAGAGTGTTATGTGGTGGAATGTGTTGCTGTTCCTCTTCCTCTTGTGGCTCTTCTTCCTCTTGTAACTCTTCTTCCTCTATTGGTTCTTCTCTTTGCCTTCTTCCGTGTGGTCTTCGGCTCTGCTGCGCTTCAGTAACCATCATCATTCTTTCAATGGTTATAGGCATGCCCGGGTTCAACCATGTTGGGTTATCGTCCTCCATTGGCACTTTAGCTCTTGCGCACAACCGCATAATGGTGCTTGGGTAGTATAACCAAGACCCAACCGAGTTCTTCTCTGCAAGTTTTTGAATATCCTTTGCAAGGATTTCATGAACCTTCACCTCTCCTCCCACCATGATGCAATGCAACATAACAGCTCTTCTCCTGTTGACTTCTGAGGTGTTTACTGTGCCCAGAATTGATCTTTTCAATAGCTCATACCATCCCTTTGCTTCCGGGGTGAGGTTTCCTCTCCTCAGATACTTGTATTTATTTTTGGCATATCCTTCCCACTCTGAGTTCACCATACAAATATCTCTAGAAATTCTATCATAATCCGGATCTCCATTTACCCTTTGGTGATATCCCGGTTCACCAAAGCGGACTGCTTTTAGTCCCAAGACTTTCTTGATGGCATCTGAACTAAAGTCTACTTCCATCCCCCGTACATAGCTCTTGTACATTGGGGCTTCACCCGTGTTAAGTCTTGGGATGTTGGCATAGAACTCTCTTATGATATTTGCATTGACCCGAGTGATGGGTGAGACGAGTTCTTCCCATTTCCTCTTTTTAATCTTGTCCTTCATTTCTTGGCACCCTTCATCTGGTAGCAAGAGTGGAACCTCTGGATATATTTTCTTCTCATTCATCCATTCAATTTGTAACTGATGGTACCAAGATTTAAATCTCCATCGGTCATATTCAGGTGTACTCTCCTCTACCACGGGCTCTTTTCCTTTTCTTCGTTTGGTTCTTGAGGAAGAGGCCATGATCACTTGATTGGTTGATCTTCTTGAGGTTAAAGGGAGTGTGAAGAATGTTGGAGATTTGGATGTGTTTTATGAAAAGAAAATATTTGTGGCTGAGCTTATATGATGAAGAATAATGAAGGGAATGGAGTTTGAATGGTTGGAGTGCAGGGAGTGTGCAACTCTTCGGTTATATGCATGGCTTGAAGGTGGTGTGTTATAATTACTTAAATGAACAATGGAGGGCTGGGATGCAATTGGATACTATGCGAATCGAAGGTGTGCATGTGAGGGTGAATGAGGACAAATTTTGCTTTTTCAATGATTTTCAACGTGATCATTCCAAGGAGTGGGCAGATTCACTTTTTGAGGCATGTGATGGGATTTTGTCCTCATGCTATGCTCTCCCTTTGTCTTGTCTCTTTCATTGAGTGTTCTTTGACCACCTAACCATCACAACAAGACAACAAAGATCAACATTATCAAACCGTGGCAAGAATACTTCCTTTATTAACAACTATGTGAACTCTCATTCCTTATATCCATTTTAACCGTGACTTTTCTTGGAGGACACCAAGCTTAATGTTTGGTCATATAGTTTAAAAATGTTTCTTCCTCCAACTAGTGTTCTTGAAATCCCAATATCACTCTTGGTTAAATATTTATAAGAAATGCTTTCATTATAATTTTCTTTTTCTCTTTTTTTTTCATGAAGGATCAATTGTGTCCCTTAATCAGTGCATCAAGCTTTGATGAACACCAAACTTGTCTCTTGTTAAGGGGTAAATGTGAGATGCTAGCAGTTAATCACAATTGATGCCTTCATCACAGAATATGATTTCTTTTCAATTGTAAAGTCTCAGAAAGTAACAACGTATGATCATTGGTGCATGATTTTTAATTTTCATGAAGAGAAAAAAAATTTGATCTTCTGAAAATATCCACCTATGCAGACACCAAACTTAGTGTTTGGTCATATGCTTCATCAGGATAACTAAGCATATAGTATGAAAATATTTGTAACACTGGTTTGGTGTGCTTGAAGGCACACCAAACTTAGAAGTCTTAACATATGTTTCAAAACAGTGCATGCATTCATTAAGTACGTTCATGAAAAGAAAAAAATCATGCTTAGGTGATCATAGCTTATTGAATTTAAAATGACATAAATCTTAAATCATGGGTTGCCTCCCATGGAGCGCTCTTTTATTGTCACTAGCTTGACACTGGGGCTTTCTTTTATGGTGTTTGATGATTGTAGTACCTCAACTTGTCTCCCCTGACTGTGATCCTCCTCTTTGTTCTCTGGTGTTCAATTTCAGCATGCTCTAATGAGAGTATATTGCTGACAGTGTAATAGTCATCCGTCTGTTGGCTTGCTCCCAGTTGTTGATAGATCAATTGCACTTTATCACCCTTGGAAAGCCCTTCTGTTGGAATCTTTCTGTTCTTCCAACCCCTTTTTGTTTTGTTTCTGTGTTTCTTCCTTTCTTTTGTTGATCTTTCTTCCTTGGCCGTAGGCTTACTTTGGAGATCTCTCTTCTCAGTGGCCAATACTCCAATATCCTCTTGAACTTCTGCATCATTCTGCACAATCTTTTGCCTTGGGATGTTGCTGTGAATCGCCTTGTTGCTTTCTTCCTTTAACTGTGATTCTTCCTTGTCGAGTTCCATATAGTCTTTCTTCTCATCACTGAACTGCGCTTCCGGTAATACTCTCAGAGTGACACTCTTATCATGCATTCTGAGAGTTAATTCTCCTTGCTCTACGTCTATGATAGCCCTAGCAGTGGCCAAGAACGGTCTCCCAAGTATGATGGAGTCACTTTCATCCTCATCTGAATCTAGAACCACAAAGTCTGCAGGGTATATGAATTTGTCCACCTTGACTAGAAGGTTTTCAATTACACCCCTGGGGTATACCATTGACTTATCTACCAGCTCTAGAGACATCTGTACCGGTTTAACTTCCTCTATACGCAGCTTTTTCACCAAAGAGGAGAGAATTAAGTTAATACTTGCTCCTAGATTGCACATTGCCTCAGTGATGGTTAATTCCCCAACGGTGCAAGGCAGCAAGAAGCTCCCGGGGTCTTCAAGCTTAGGAGGAAGCCCTTTTTGAATCAAAGCCCTGCATTCCTCAGTAAGCAGTATGGTCTCTTTCTCATCCCAACTTCTTTTTTTGTTAATAAGCTCCTTCAAAAACTTAGCATACAGAGGCATTTGCTCAAGTGCTTCAGCCAAGGGAATATTGATCTCTAGCTTTTTGAAAGTCTCAAGGAACTTATGAAAATGTTGGTCCTTAGTCTCTTTGCTGAACCTCTGGGGATATGGCAGTCAGGTGTGATGCTCTTTCCCACTTGCTGTTGTCCCTGAATCACTTCTTTTGAATTGTGTGGCTGGTTGTTCTTCTCTTTGAGTTTCTCAGTGCTCTTATTTGGCATCACAACTTGATCCTTGGCTTCATCTGCCTTTGTTTGCTTTTCATCTTCTATTGGTCTTTTGCTGCTCTCTACTTGCTTCTTTGTAGTGTCATTGTTGCTCATCAATGTTCTCCCACTCCTTAATTGTATCGCCTTGCATTCTTCCTTAGGATTTGGGATTGTGTCACTCGGCAGTGAGCTTGAAGGTCTCTCAACAGAAATCTGCTTGGAGATTTGCCCAATCTGCCTCTCTAGGCTCTTCACGGAGGCTTCATGGTTCTTTGTGGTCATTTCTTGGTTCTTCATCATCTTTTCCATGAGCATCTCCAGATTAGTAATCCTCTGAGAGTTTTGTAAAATTGCTTGGTTATGGGGTGCTGATGGTTGATGGTAAGTGCTTTGGTTGGTAGGTTGGTTATTAGATGGATAATGGTTAGAGTTGGGGTAGTTGTTTTGGGGTTTTCTATAGGGATTTTGGTTAGTCTGCTACTGGTTGTGGTTTTGGTTGTTTCTTAAGGTGTTTGGGTTTGAGTTCCTCTGCCATGGTTGTTGGTTTTGGTTGTGGTTATCCCCCCATCTGAGGTTTGGGTGGTTCTTCCAGGATGGATTGTAGGTATCACCATACACCTCATTTGAACCTTGGTTGTGCATATACTGCACTTGCTCTTGTTGTTGTTCCTCTTGGTTCTCCTCATTATGCCCCCAAGGAGTGGTTGGTTGGCTTTTGGCACTCACTGATGCTACTTGTAGGCCATCAATTCTTTTGTCCATTTGCTCAAATTGTTGCTGAATCTGTTGCTGCATCATTTTGTTTTGAGCTAAGATAGAGTCTACTCCTTCTAGCTCCATTACTCCTCTCCTTTGTGATGGTTGACGTTGCCTTTGATGCGCAAAGAAATACTGATTATTAGCCACCATGTCAATAAGATTTTGAGCTTCTTCTGCAGTTTTCATCAGTTGCAATGATCCTCCAGCTGAGTAATCAAGTGCCTCTTGAGCCTTTAGAGTGAGTCCTTCATAGAAGTTCTGTAGCTTGTCCCACTCAGTGAACATTTCTGATGGACATTTCCTCAGCAGAGCCTTATATCTCTCCCATGCCTCATACAGATTTTCAGCATCCAATTGCATCAATGTCTGCACCTCAGTCTTCAATCTGATGATCCTTTGAGGGGGGTAAAACTTGGCAAGAAACTTGCTCACCAAATCATCCCAAGTGTTAATGCTTTCCTTCGGAAATGTTTCTAGCCATTGAGTGGCCTTGTCCCTGAGAGAGAATGGGAATAACAACAGCTTGTATATGTCAGGATGCACTCCATTGCTTTTAACTGTGTCACAAATTCTCAAGAAAGTGGATAAATGTTGGTTTGGATCCTCCAATTGTCCTCCTCCAAACGAGCAGTTGTTTTGGACCAATGTGATGAGTTGTGGCTTCAGTTCAAAGTTATTTGCATTGACATTAGAGGTGAGAATGCTGCTTCCACAATGTCTAGCATTTGCAAAAGTATAGGAGGCCAGTACTCTCCTCTGTTGTGGGTTATTGTTAACCCCTCCTCCTGGATTAGATGGATCTCCTTCCATCTCGTGATATTCTTACTCAGATTCTTCCTCTCCAATAATATTTTTCCCTCTTTCAGCTCTTCTTAACCTTCTAAGAGTTCTCTGGTCAGTTTCAGATAAAACAGGAGTGGCTCTCCCTGTACCTGACATACAAACAAAACAAAAGAAACACCACCAGCAACACTTCAATCTATTGCTAGAATGAAGTTTTAGTTAGCTTAAGCAAAATTTCAAACAGTTAGTGTGTCAGTCAAAAATTAGAGAAACAGAAAAGAAAAAGTGCTTGATCTAGACTACCACCTCACTTAATCATTATCAATCTATTCAATCCCCGGCAACGGCGCCAAAAACTTGATGAGTATTTTTGGAAAACGAAATTCCAACACCCAAATCTCTCCGGCAAGTATACCGGGTCGCATCAAGTAATAAAACTCATGGGAGTGAGGTCGATCCCACAGGGATTGAAGGATTGAGCAATTTTAGTTTAGTGGTTGATTTAGTCAAGCGAATCAAGAGTTGATTTGAGTGGTTTGTATTTGACAGAAGCTAAATTGCATGAAATTAAAAAGGAGAGGGATAATTGGCAAGAATTTAAAGTGCAGAGGAATTAAAGAGGCTGAATCTTAAAGTGCAAGTAATATAAATTGCAGAAAACTTAGATTGCAAGAAATGTAAATTAAAAAATCTTAAAGTGCAAGAAATGTAAATGGCTTGAATTGTAAAGGGAATTGGGAATTGGATTTGCAGAAATTAAACAAGGAAAAGTAAATCTCAACGCATAGAAGAGTAGAAGATGACTTGAATTGAATCGGATCTAAAACAGAAATGTAAATGAACTTGGAAAACATTAAACAGAAAATTTAAAATGAAAACTCCAGATCTCAGGACCCAAGAGACTAGATAACCGAGTCTAGATCTCAATGCCTTCCTAGATCCAAATGTAGAATTCAATTGCAAGAAATAAAGAAAAGTAAATTGCAGAATGAGTAGAAGAAGAGGCAATGAACAGAAATTGAAATTCAATTATGCAGAAAATTAAACAAGATCCCAAGGTGAGATTGAAATAGAAGTTCTTCAATTCTTCACCCAAGATCCAAAGCAAGAAAAGTAAAGAGTGCTAAGCAAGAACAAGGAAGAAGAGAGATCAATTCTCCTTCCCATTCTCTAGAATTCTAACGCAACAATTCAAAAATGTAAAGGTGAGCTCTCTACTGTAAGTATGTAAAAATTCTCCAAGGAAGCTTTCCGAAAACTTAAATCCTAAGCTATTTATACACTTTCTTCAAATGGTCTTCAAGCCTGGAATTGGGCCTTTGCTCTTGATGGAATTGGGTTGATAAAAGCCTCTGTTGATTGCTCTTGGAATTGGAGAGAAACCCATTGTGAACCGGGCCATGAATCATAAAAGCTTGAGTCAAAGTTTGAGGCAAACTTTGGCTCAAGCTTTTCATATCAGCTGCCCCCTTTTGCTGCTATCAACGTTTGGGCTAAAGTTTGAGGTCAAACTTTGAGCCAAACGTTGATCACCTTGTATGCATGTGTGGCGCCAATGTTTGCCAAAAAGCTTGAGGCAAACGTTGGCGCAAGCTTTTCTCCTCCAGGGTGTTGGTGTGTGGCGCCAACGTTTGCCAAAAAGCTTGAGGCAAACGTTGGCGCAAGCTTTTTCCTCCAGGGTATTAGTGTGTGGCGCCAACGTTTGCCAAAAAGCTTGAGGCAAACGTTGGCACAAGCTTTTGCTTCTTCCAGGGAGATTTCAACTTTTCCAAAAGTTTGAGCTAAAGTTTGAGGCAAACTTTGGCTCAAGATTTTTGTTCTCTCTTGCTCCTAGCCATTCCTTCTTTCTTCAACCTTCTTCAAAGCTCTTTTTTCCTATCATCAATCAACCAAACATATCAAAGCTATGCTCAAAATCATGAGATTGTTATTCTTTCATAGTATATGACAATTATAGCACAAAATCTCATGAAATTGCATTAATTCTTCCATGGTTGATTGAATCAAAGGAAACATGAAATTCTACCCAATTTGCTTACTTATGGTTCAAGAAAGTGCATAAAACTAAATGAAAACAAAGGAAAAAGACTAGTGAAACTAGGCTAAGATGACTTGTCATCAAAACTCGTGTACTTCTTGTTCTTTTGAATTAAAAACATTTTTCATTTAAGAGAGGTGATGGATTCATAGGACATTCATAGCTTTAAGGCATAGACACTTAAATACTAATGATCATGTAATGAAGACACAAACATAGATAAACATTTAACATAAAAAAACGAAAAACAAAAAATTTAAGAACAAGGAATGAGTCCACCTTAGTGATGGTGGCGTTTTCTTCTTGAAGAACTAATGATGTCCTTGAGCTCTTCTATGTCTCTTCCTTGTCTTTGTTGCTCCTCCCTCATTGCTCTTTCATCTTCTCTAATTTCATGGAGGATGATGGAGTGCTCTTGATGTTCCACCCTTAGTTGTCCCATGTTGGAACTTAATTCTCCTAGGGAGGTGTTGATTTGCTCCCAAAAATTCTTGTGGAAAAAAGTGCATCCCTTGAGGCATCTCAGGGATTTCTTGGTGATGAGCTCCTTCATGCGTCTCTTGAGATCCATGAATAGGCTCTCTTGTTTGCTCCATCCTTTTCTTAGTGATGGGCTTGTCCTCATCAATGAGGATATCTCCCTCTATGTCAATCCCAGCCGAATTACATAGATGGAAAATGAGGTGAGGAAAGGCCAACCTTGCCATAGTGGAGGATTTGTCAGCCACCTTGTAGAGTTCTTGAGGTATAATCTCATGAACTTCTACTTCCTCCCCAATCATGATACTATGGATCATGATGGCCCGGTCTACAGTAACCTCAGACCGGTTGCTAGTGGAAATGATTGAGCGTTGAATGAACTCCAACCATCCTCTAGCTACAGGCTTAAGGTCCAATCTTCTCAGCTGAACCGGTTTGCCTTTTGAGTCAATCTTCTATTGAGCTCCTTCCACACATATGTCCATGAGAACTTGGTCCAACCTTTGATCAAAGTTGACTCTTCTTATGTAGGGGCGTGCGTTTTCTTCCATCATTGGTAGGTTGAACGCCAGCCTTACATTTTCCGGACTAAAATTTAAGTATTTCCCCCGAACCATGGTGAGCCAATGCTTTGGATTCGGGTTCACACTTTGATCATGGTTCCTAGTGATCCATGCGTTTGCATAGAACTCTTGAACCATTAGGATTCTAACTTGTTAAATGGGGTTGGTTAGGGCTTCCCAACCACTTCTTTGGATCTCATGTCAGATCTCCGGATACTCATTTTTCTTGAGTTTGAAAGGGACCTTGGGGATCACCTTCTTCTTGGCCACAACATCATAGAAGTGGTCTTGATGGGCTTTGGAGATGAATCTTTCCATCTCCCATGACTCGGAGGTGGAAGCTTTTGTCTTCCCTTTCCCTTTTCTAGAGGTTTCTCCGGTCTTAGGTGCCATCAATGGTAATGGAAAAACAAAAAGCTTATGCTTTTACCACACCAAACATAGAATATTGCTCGCCCTCGAGCAAGAGAAGAAAGAAAAGAAGAAGAAGAAGAGAAGATATGGAGGAGAATGAGGGGGAGGTGTATTCGGCCAAGATAGAGGGGATAGGTTGTGTGGTGTGAAAATGAAGGAGGGATGGAGGGGTTTATATAGTGAGGGGAGAGGGAGTAGGTTCGGCCGTAGTGGGTGGGTTTGGGTGGGAAAGTGATTTTGAATTTTGAAAGTAGGTGGGGTTTATGAGGAAGAGTGGATGGATGTGAGTGGTGGTAGGTGGTAATAGGGAAGAGAGATTGAGGTGATTGGTGAAAGGTTTTGGGGAAGGGTGTTTATTGGGAAGAGAGGATGAATGAAAAGAGGGGAGAATATGAGTGGAGGTAGGTGGGGATCCTGTGGGGTCCACAAATCTTGAAGTGATCATGTGGGGTCCACAGATCCTAAGATGTCAAGGATTTACATCCCTGCACCAATTAGGCATGCAAAATGCCTTTGTATGCATTTCTGGCGTTTAAACGCCGAAGTGATGCTTGTTCTGGGCGTTCAACGCCCATGTGCAGCATGTTTCTGGCGTTGAACGCCAGCTTCATGCTTTGATGCGGGTGGAAACTTGTCTCTAAAAAAATCTCCCTTCGGCAAGTGTACCGAATTTGTCGTCAAGTTAAAACTCACAATAGAGTGAGGTCGAATCCCACAGGGATTGATTGATCAAGCAACTTTAATTAGAAGAATGTTCTAGTTGAGCGAATCCAGAATTTGGGTTGAGAGTTGCAGAAAATAAAATGACGGGAATGTAAATAACAGAAAAGTAAATGCTAGAATTAAAGGACTGGAAGTAAATGACTGAAAATAAATTGCAGAATTGTAAATGGGAATGGGGGATTTGCTCATAAAAGTAAATGGCAGAAATTAAAGAGAATTGGTAAGATCAGAGATGGGGAGTTCATTTGGCTTAGGAGATGTTGCAATTCTCCGGATCAAGTTCATTTTCATCTCTTCCTTAATCAATGCACTCATTGATCTCCTTGGAAATCTTAATTGATTGAATTACAATTTCTTGCAATTCAATCTCTCAAGTCTTGATCAATAGCCAATTCCTTGGTCAATTGCTCATGAGAAGAGATGAAGTATGATCACTGATTATACCACATGCATTTCCCAAATCAAGTATTGAGAGGGTTATAGTCACATACCCATCCAAACCCAATTTGGTCCAACATGAGAAAGCATTTCTAGCTTGATCTCTTCATTCCTCTTTCAAGGTTCAAAAGAGATCCAAGTTTGAATAGCTTCTTTTCCAGGATAACTACTCAATGGGATGAAGATCGAAAGCTTTCAAGTAAAATCAAGAGAAAATATAGAAGAAGAATAATGAAAATTAGTATTGATCCATCAAATTACAATAGAACTCCCTAACCCAATGAAAGGGGTTTAGTTGTTCATAGCTCTTGAAAATGAAAACAAAGATGGAGAATACATCATAAAACTAGAAAATGCAGAGAAGGTAGAATACAGAGAGTAGTTCTCTTTTTCCAGCCTCCAGAACTTCTTTAACAATTCAAAGCTACTCCTATATATACTACTCTTCTCAGCTTCTAGTTTGCTCTTCAAGTCTTGGGCCTTTGGATCTTGAGTTTGAAGCAGTTCTTTTCTTTATTTGGGCTTGGCTTTACTTGCAGAGAGAAAGTGCTAAGTGGGCAGAGACTTTACTTCAGGGCGTTAGGGGTGTTAACATTTAGTGAAAGTATAAGTTCGAGAACATTAGTGACACTTAACATTTTCACTAATGTTCCAATGTACCCCTTTGCCTCACATTAGAGCCCACGTTAACTAGGTTAACGTGGCTTCTAACGTGGCATTGCCAACCTTCGAGAACGTTAGTGACACTCAACATTGTCACAAACGTTCCAGTGTGCCCCTTTTTGCTTCACGTTAGAGTCCACGTTAACTAGGTTAACGTGGCTTCTAACGTGGCCTTGCCAACCTTCGAGAATGTTAGTGACACTCAACATTGTCACTAACGTTCCAATGTGCCCCTAGATCTCACGTTAGAGTCCACGTTAACTAGGTTAACGTGGCTTCTAACGTGGCCATTCTTAGCCATCCCAACGTTAGTGACAATGTTGAGTGTCACTAACGTTGGCTCATCATTCATTCCTCATCGTTAGCTTCCACGTTAACTAAGTTAACGTGGAAGTTAACGTGGCTCCTTGAGGGGTTGTGTGGTTGCTTCCAACGTTAGTGACAATGTTGAGTATCACTAACGTTGTCGACAACTCTCACTTCTTACGTTAGCTCCCACGTTAACTAGGTTAACGTGGGAGTTAACGTGGTGTGCTGCATCCTTAGGCCAACGTTAGTGACAATGTTGAATGTCATTAACGTTGGCTTCTCTTCCCCCTTTAACGTTAGAGGCCACGTTAACTAGGTTAACGTGGGCTCTAACGTAGCCACTCATGAGTGTTTGCCAACGTTAGTGACAATGTTAATTGTCACTAACGTTGGCTCAACTTCCCTTCTCCACGTTAGAGTGCACGTTAACTTAGTTAACGTGACTCTTAACATGGGCAATGATGGCTTTGAGAGTGTTATTGGCAATCACTTTTCTCATTAACCTTGCAAGTTACCTCCCTTTCCTTGCTTCCTTTGGTCCTGAAATCAAGCAACAGAGTGCATCAAAGTTCTAGTCCAAGTCATGGGTAATGCAGCATACAATTTGTCACCAAATTCATGCAAAATCCACATGAAATAATGTAAAATGCACAATGTATGCTTGAATCAAGGTGTAGGTGAATATCTACCCAAAACTAGCTTATTTCCTAAAGAAATACATGAAACTACCCTAAAAACAGTAAAGAAAAGGTCAGTGAAACTGGCCAAGATGCCTGGCATCACAACACCAAACTTAAAGCTTGCTTGTGCCTAAGCAAGTACTGGAACAAGAGAATGATGAATGGAATATCCAAAGGAATGAGTCATTCTTGTGGAAGTCATGTTACTGATTTTATGGTGGTTTCATACATAGCAACTTAGGTTCATTCCATTACTGGCTTTCAGACTTTCATCATGTCCCTAAACACTTACTTTGTTTATATCCCATGAGACTTTTATTCATTGATCCTTTTATTGTTATTTCAAGGGTTATTTGTGTTATTTAGGCTAAGTGCTCTGTAAAGGGGCAACTCTTTAAGATAAGTTTTCAGCCAACACTCCCGAACCAGTTGGTTCAAGGTGCTAGGTGTTGAAGCACCCCTAAGGACTTACTCCCTCAAGTCTGTCCCCCATACATACACACCACAGGCATATAGTTTATTTATTTTCTTTTCTCGAGACCTTGGTGTCCAGCACCTCTTTGGGTTACTAAATGCTCTGTAGTGAGGGTTACTCTTGATAGTGGATTTTCAGCTGATAATCCCGGGTTAGTTAACCCAAGTTACCAAGTGATAAAGCACCCCTGAGAGCTTATTCATCCAAGTAGATCCCTCACACAGGAGCACCACAGACACTTGTCTCAAGGTCTAAACCATTGGTGCCTAGCCTTATTGCTTACTCTTTTTCTTTTGTTTTTCACTTCTATTGTTCTTTCCCTTTTCTCTTATTAGGATCTTGTTATTAACTTAGTCTCATGGGCATATCCAAAGTCAAGTATTCAGGATAGATAGTTGTCCTCCTAGCCTTGTGGTTGAACCAACTTAGCTAACTTATGACTACCCCAAAGATTCATGAATGCACTTCCACATTATGAACTCTATTCTGGTATTTAAAAAAAAACATAAACATTCTCTTCTTCATTTGATTAAAAATGGACAAGCTTACAAGTAAATAAGGGAAAGATGCAGTGACATTTAAACCAGAAATCATGGACCTATTCAGAAAGAAAACTTAAAAGATAGAATTTAAAAAGTTTAAACATAACATGGAAGCAGGTTCTATTTCATACAAGATCTTCCTTATTTTAAAGCATAGAAAACGATGGACTAAAAAGAACTCCACCACCTTTCATTCATGTGGATGCCCATGCTCCCATCCTTGCTTATCCTCATTGTGTCTCTCTTGAGTGCTTGTGCTCCCACTTCCTTTGCCTTTTCCAAGCAGCTTCTTCCAGAAACCACCATCTTCCATCTTCTTCTTGAGTGTCTCCTTTTGCTGTTTCACCTTCCTCTCTTCTTGTTCTACAAAATCTTTTTGGACCACATCATATGTAGGGATGGCATAGTGTAGCTGATGCATATTACTAGTCATGTAGTTCAACTTGGCTTGAGTGTTCACATAGAACTCCTCCGTATGTAGTTGCCTTCCTTCATTGAGTACACTGAACTAATTGAAAGTTTTCATTTGGGCTATCTGCCGCTGGTTGAGTTCTTGCAAGTGCTTCTCTTGAAGCTCTTGCCTCTCATTCACTTGGTTGATGGCTTGAGTGAGCCTGGAGTAGTGTTCCTGCTGCTGCTCCATTTGTTGTTTTTGCCATGCTTCCTGTTGGCTCAGCCAGTTGGTTTGAAGGTTCAGTATTTGCTCTTGTCCTTCCATATGTCTCATCCCCAAATCCTTAATGGCTCTTAGAAGGTGACTCATGTTCAAGTTGGCTGGATCAGAATACTCTCCTTGTTGATATTCTTCCTGATGAGGTTCCTCTTGGTGAACACTTTCTTTTGCTTTTGCTTTTCCTATTTGTGGTCTTCTTTGTTGTTGAGTAGGTGTAGTATAAACCAATCGCTCGAGTGTAACTAGCCTGC